>NW_027274556.1:0-94159 GCF_030028105.1 Mobula birostris | reverse complement strand
GAAACACTTTAAGTTAACTTCCCACATGATTCTGAGATGTCTGAAAGTTGTTTCATACCTGTGCACATAAAGACAAAAAAGTTGATTTCACAGTGAATAGAATGCTTTGACTTAAAAGTAGTATACATTTCAATTGTACTCAAAAGTCCTGACTGCAAACCTAATGGAAACACCTTTGGTTAACTTCCCACATGAGTATGAGTAGGTTTAAAGTTGTTTCATGCCTCAGTTCATCAAGGCAAAAAAGTTACTTTTCAGTGCTACTATGCTCTGACATTAAGGTAGTATACATCTCAATTTTACACCAAAGTACTTATTGCAAACCTAATGGAAACACCTTAGGTTTACTTCACACATCATTATGAGTAGTTTGCAAGTTGTTTCATGGCTGTACACATCAACACCAAAAAGTTGTTATCTCAGTGCATGCAATGCTTAGACAATACAAATAGTATACATTTCAATTTTACACCAAAGCACTTACTGCAAACCTAATGGAAACACTTTAGGTTAACTTCCCACATGATTCTGAGATGTCTGACAGTTGTTTCATACCTGTGCACATCAAGACAAAAAAGTTGATTTCACAGTGAATAGAATGCTTTGACTTAAAAGTAGTATACATTTCAATTGTACTCAAAAGTCCTGAAAGCAAACCTAATGGAAACACTTTAAGTTAACTTCCCACATGATTCTGAGATGTCTGAAAGTTGTTTCATACCTGTGCACATAAAGACAAAAAAGTTGATTTCACAGTGAATAGAATGCTTTGACTTAAAAGTAGTATACATTTCAATTGTACTCAAAAGTCCTGACTGCAAACCTAATGGAAACACCTTTGGTTAACTTCCCACCTGAGTATGAGTAGGTTTAAAGTTGTTTCATGCCTCAGTTCATCAAGGCAAAAAAGTTACTTTTCAGTGCTACTATGCTCTGACATTAATGTAGTATACATCTCAATTTTACACCAAAGTACTTACTGCAAACCTAATGGAAACACCTTAGGTTAACTTCCCAGATGATTCTGAGATGTCTGAAAGTTGTTTCATACCTGTGCACAAAAAGAGAAAAAAGTTGATTTCTCAGTGAATAGAATGCTTTGACATAAATGTAGTTTCCATTTCAATTGTACTCAAAAGTCCTGACTGCAAACCTAATGGAATCACCTTTGGTTAACTTCCCACATGAGTATGAGTAGGTTTAAAGTTGTTTCATGCCTCACTTCATCAAGACAAAAAAGTTACTTCTCAGTGCTACTCTGCTCTGACACTAAGATAGTATACATCTCAATTTTACACCAAAGTACTTACTGCAAACCTAATGGAAACACCTTAGGTTAACTTCCCACATGATTATGAGTAGTTTGAAAGTTGTTTCATGGCTGTACACATCAACACAAAAAAGTCGTTATCTCAGTGCATGCAATGCCTAGACAATACAAATAGTATACATTTCAATTTTACATCAAAGCACTTACTGCAAACCTAATGGAAACACCTAAGGTTAACTTTCCACATGATTATGAGTAGTTTGAAAGCTGTTTCATGGCTGTACACATCAACACAAAAAAGTTGTTATCTCAGTGCATGCAATGCTTAGACAATAGAAATAGGATACATTTCAATTTTACATCAAAGCACTTACTGCAAACCTAATGGAAACAACTTAGATTAACTTCCCACATGATTCTGAGATGTCTGAAAGTTGTTTCATACCTGTGCACATCAAGACAAAAAAGTTGTTTTCTCAGTGCATGCAATGCTTGTACAATACAAATAGTATACATTTCAATTTTACACCAAAGCACTTACTGGAAACCTAATGGAAACAACTTAGATTAACTTCCCACATGATTCTGAGATGTCTGAAAGTTGTTTCATACCTGTGCACATCAAGACAAAAAAGTTGTTTTCTCAGTGCATGCAATGCTTTTACAATACAAATAGTAGAGATTTCAATTTTACACCAAAGCACTTACTGCAAACCTAATCGAAACACCTAATGTTAACTTTCCACATGATTATGAGTAGTTTGAATGTTGTTTCATGGCTGTACACATCAACATAAAAAAGTTGTTATCGCAGTGCATGCAATGCTTAGACAATACAAATAGTATACTTTTCAATTTTACACGAAAGCACTTACTGCAAACCTAATGGAAACAACTTAGTTTAACTTCCCACATGATTCTGAGATGTCTGAAAGTTGTTTCATACCTGTGCACATAAAGACAAAAAAGTTGATTTCTCAGTGAATAGAATGCTTTGACATAAATGTAGTTTCCATTTCAATTGTTCTCAAAAGTCCTGACTGCAAACCTAATGGAAACACGTTAGGTTAACTTCCCACATGATTATGAGTAGTTAAAAAGTTGTTTCATGGCTGTACACATCAACACAAAAAAGTTGTTATCTCAGTGCATGCAATGCTTAGACAATACAAATAGTATACATTTCAATTTTACATCAAAGCACTTACTGCAAACCTAATGGAAACACCGAAGGTTAACTTTCCACATGATTATGAGTAGTTTGAAAGTTGTTTCATGGCTGTACACATCAACACAAAAAAGCTGTTATCTCAGTGCATGCAATGCTTAGACAATACAAATAGTATACATTTCAATTTTACATCAAAGCACTTACTGCAACCCTAATGGAAACAACTTAGATTAACTTCCCACATGATTCTGAGATGTCTGAAAGTTGTTTCATACCTGTGCACATCAAGACAAAAAAGTTGTTTTCTCAGTGCATGCAATGCTTTTACAATACAAATAGTATACATTTCAATTTTACAGCAAAGCACTTACTGCAAACCTAATGGAAACAACTTAGATTAACTTCCCACATGATTCTGAGATGTCTGAAAGTTGTTTCATACCTGTGCACATCAAGACAAAAAAGTTGTTTTCTCAGTGCATGCAATGCTTTTATAATACAAATAGTATACATTTCAATTTCACACCAAAGCACTTACTGCAAACATAATGGAAACACCTAAGGTTAACTTTCCACATGATTATGAGTAGTTTGAAAGTTGTTTCATGGCTCTACACATCAACACAAAAAAGTTGTTATCGCAGTGCATGCAATGCTTAGACAATACAAATAGAATACATTTCAATTTTACAACAAAGCACTTACTGCAAACCTAAAGGAAACAACTTAGATTAACTTCCCACATGATTCTGAGATGTCTGAAAGTTGTTTCATACCTGTGCACCTAAAGACAAAAAAGTTGATTTCTCAGTGAATAGAATGCTTTTACATAAATGTAGATTCCATTTCATTATACTCAAAAGTCCTGACTGCAAACCTAATGGAAACACCTTAGGTTAACTTTCCACATGATTAGGAGTAGTTTGAAAGTTGTTTCATGGCTGTAGACATCAACACAAAAAAGTTGTTATATCAGTGCATGCAATGCTTAGACAATACAAATAGTATACATTTCAATTTTACACCAAAGCACTTACTGCAAACCTAATGAAAACACTTTAAGTTAACTTCCCACACGATTCTGAGATGTCTGAAAGTTGTTTCATTCCTGTACACATAAAGAGAAAAAAGTTGATTTCACAGTGAATAGAATGCTTTGACTTAAAAGTAGTATACATTTCAATTTTACTCAGAAGTCCTGACCGCAACCTTAATGGAAACACTTTAAGTTAACTTCCCACATGATTCTGAAATGGCTGAAAGTTGTTTCATACCTGTGCACATAAAGACAAAAAAGTTGATTTCACAGTGATTAGAATGCTTTGACTTAAAAGTAGTATACATTTCAATTGTACTCAAAAGTCCTGACTGCAAACCTAATGGAAACACCTTTGGTTAACTTCCCACCTGAGGATGAGTAGGTTTAAAGTTGTTTCATGCCTCAGTTCATCAAGGCAAAGAAGTTACTTTTCAGTGCTACTATGCTCTGACATTAATGTAGTATACATCTCAATTTTACACCAAAGTACTTACTGCAAACCTAATGGAAACACCTTAGGTTAACTTCCCAGATGATTCTGAGATGTCTGAAAGTTGTTTCATACCTGTGCACAAAAAGAGAAAAAAGTTCATTTCTCAGTGAATAGAATGCTTTGACATAAATGTAGTTTCCATTTCAATTGTACTCAAAAGTCCTGACTGCAAACCTAATGGAATCACCTTTGGTTAACTTCCCACATGAGTATGAGTAGGTTTAAAGTTGTTTCATGCCTCACTTCATCAAGACAAAAAAGTTACTTCTCAGTGCTACTCTGCTCTGACACTAAGATAGTATACATCTCAATTTTACACCAAAGTACTTACTGCAAACCTAATGGAAACACCTTAGGTTAACTTCCCACATGATTATGAGTAGTTTGAAAGTTGTTTCATGGCTGTACATATCAACACAAAAAAGTTGTTATCTCAGTGCATGCAATGCCTAGACAATACAAATAGTATACATTTCAATTTTACACCAAATCACTTACAGCAAACCTAATGGAAACACTTTAAGTTAACTTCCCACATGATTCTGAGATGTCTGAAAGTTGTTTCATACCTCTGCACATAAAGACAAAAAAGTTGATTTCACAGTGAATAGAATGCTTTGACTTAAAAGTAGTATACATTTCAATTGTACTCAAAAGTCCTGACTGCAAACCTAATGGAAACACCTTTGGTTAACTTTCCACATGATTAGGAGTAGTTTGAAAGTTGTTTCATGGCTGCAGACATCAACACAAAAAAGTTGTTATCTCAGTGCATGCAATGCTTAGACAATACAAATACTATACATTTCAATTTTACACCAAAGCACTTACTACAAACCTAATGGAAACACCTAAGGTTAACTTTCCACATGATTATGAGTAGTTTGAAAGTTGTTTCATGGCTGTACACATCAACACAAAAAAGTTGTTATCGCAGTGCATGCAATCCTTAGACAATATAAATAGAATACATTTCAATTTTACAACAAAGCACTTTCTGCAAACCTAAAGGAAACAACTTAGATTAACTTCCCACATGATTCTGAGATGTCTGAAAGTTGTTTCATACCTGTGCACATAAAGACAAAAAAGTTGATTTCTCAGTGAATAGAATGCTTTTACATAAATGTAGATTCCATTTCATTATACTCAAAAGTCCTGACTGCAAATCTAATGGAAACACCTTAGGTTAACTTTCCACATGATTAGGAGTAGTTTGAAAGTTGTTTCATGCCTGTAGACATCAACACAAAAAAGTTGTTATCTCAGTGCATGCAATGCTTAGACAATACAAATAGTATACATTTCAATTTTACACCAAAGCACTTACTGCAAACCTAATGAAAACACTTTAAGTTAACTTCCCACACGATTCTGAGATGTCTGAAAGTTGTTTCATTCCTGTGCAAATAAAGACAAAAAAGTTGATTTCACAGTGAATAGAATGCTTTGACTTAAAAGTAGTATACATTTCAATTTTACTCAAAAGTCCTGACCGCAAACCTAATGGAAACACTTTAAGTTAACTTCCCACATGATTCTGAGATGCCTGAAAGTTGTTTCATACCTGTGCACATAAAGACAAAAAAGTTGATTTCACAGTGAATAGAATGCTTTGACTTAAAAGTAGTATACATTTCAATTGTACTCAAAAGTCCTGACTGCAAACCTAATGGAAACACCTTTGGTTTACTTCCCACCTGAGTATGAGTAGGTTTAAAGTTGTTTCATCCCTCAGTTCATCAAGGCAAAAAAGTTACTTTTCAGTGCTACTATGCTCTGACATTAATGTAGTATACATCTCAATTTTACACCAAAGTACTTACGGCAAACCTAATGGAAACACCTTAGGTTAACTTCCCAGATGATTCTGAGATGTCTGAAAGTTGTTTCATACCTGTGCACAAAAAGAGAAAAAAGTTGATTTCTCAGTGAATAGAATGCTTTGACATAAATGTAGTTTCCATTTCAATTGTACTCAAAAGTCCTGACTGCAAACCTAATGGAATCACCTTTGGTTAACTTCCCACATGAGTATGAGTAGGTTTAAAGTTGTTTCATGCCTCACTTCATCAAGACAAAAAAGTTACTTCTCAGTGCTACTCTGCTCTGACATTAAGATAGTATACATCTCAATTTTACACCAAAGTACTTACTGCAAACCTAATGGAAACACCTTAGGTTAATTTCCCACATGATTATGAGTAGTTTGAAAGTTGTTTCATGGCTGTACACATCAACACAAAAAAGTTGTTATCTCAGTGCATGCAATACCTAGACAATACAAATAGTATACATTTCAATTTTACATCAAAGCACTTACTGCAAACCTAATGGAAACAACTTAGTTTAACTTCCCACATGATTCTGAGATGTCTGAAAGTTGTTTCATACCTGTGCACATAAAGACAAAAAAGTTGATTTCTCAGTGAATAGAATGCTTTGACATAAATGTAGTTTCCATTTCAATTGTTCTCAAAAGTCCTGACTGCAAACCTAATGGAAACACCTTTGGTTAACTTCCCACATGAGTATGAGTAGGTTTAAAGTTGTTTCATGCCTCACTTCATCAAGACAAAAAAGTTACTTTTCAGTGCTACTTTGCTCTGACATTAAGATAGTATACATCTCAATTTTACACCAAAGTACTTACTACAAACCTAATGGAAACACGTTAGGTTAACTTCCCACATGATTATGAGTAGTTTGAAAGTTGTTTCATGGCTGTACACATCAACACAAAAAAGTTGTTATCTCAGTGCATGCAATGCTTAGACAATACAAATAGTATACATTTCAATTTTACATCAAAGCACTTACTGCAAACCTAATGGAAACACCTAAGGTTAACTTTCCACATGATTATGAGTAGTTTGAAAGTTGTTTCATGGCTGTACACATCAACACAAAAAAGTTGTTATCTCAGAGCATGCAATGCTTAGACAATACAAATAGTATACATTTCAATTTTACATCAAAGCACTTACTGCAAACCTAATGGAAACAACTTAGATTAACTTCCCACATGATTCTGAGATGTCTGAAAGTTGTTTCATACCTGTGCACATCAAGACAAAAAAGTTGTTTTCTCAGTGCATGCAATGCTTTTACAATACAAATAGTATACATTTCAATTTTACAGCAAAGCACTTACTGCAAACCTAATGGAAACAACTTAGATTAACTTCCCACATGATCCTGAGATGTCTGAAAGTTGTTTCATACCTGTGCACATCAAGACAAAAAAGTTGTTTTCTCGGTGCATGCAATGCTTTTATAATACAAATAGTATACATTTCAATTTTACACCAAAGCACTTACTGCAAACATAATGGAAACACCTAAGGTTAACTTTCCACATGATTATGAGTAGTTTGAAAGTTGTTTCATGGCTGTACACATCAACACAAAAAAGTTGTTATCGCAGTGCATGCAATGCTTAGACAATACAAATAGAATACATTTCAATTTTACACCAAAGCACTTACTGCAAACCTAATGGAAACAACTTAGATTAACTTCCCACATGATTCTGAGATGTCTGAAAGTTGTTTCATTCCTGTGCACATAAAGACAAAAAAGTTGATTTCTCAGTGAATAGTATGCTTTTACATAGATGTAGTTTCCATTTCAAATATACTCAAAAGTCCTGACTGCAAACCTAATGGAAACACCTTAGGTTAACTTTCCACATGATTAGGAGTAGTTTGAAAGTTTTCATGGCTGTACACATCAACACAAAAAAGTTGTTATCTCAGTGCATGCAATGCTTAGACAATACAAATAGAATACATTTCAATTTTACACCAAAGCACTTACTGCAAACCTAATGGAAACAACTTAGTATAACTTCCCACATGATTCTGAGATGTCTGAAAGTTGGTTCATACCTGTGCACATCAAGACAAAAAAGTTGTTATCGCAGTGCATGCAATGCTTAGACAATACAAATAGTATACATTTCAATTTTACACCAAAGCACTTACTGCAAACCTAATGGAAACAACTTAGTTTAACTTCCCACATGATTCTGAGATGTCTGAAAGTTGTTTCATACCTGTGCACATAAAGAGAAAAAAGTTGATTTCACAGTGAATAGAATGCTTTGACATAAATGTAGTTTCCATTTCAATTGTACTCAAAAGTCCTGACTGCAAACCTAATGGAAACACCTTTGGTTAAACTTCCCACATGAGTATGAGTAGGTTTAAAGTTGTTTCATGTCTCACTTCATCAAGACAAAAAAGTTACTTCTCAGTGCTACTCTGCTCTGACATTAAGATAGTATACATCTCAATTTTACACCAAAGTACTTACCGCAACCCTAATGGAAACACCTTAGGTTAACTTCCCACATGATTATGAGTAGTTTGAAAGTTGTTTCATGGCTGTACACATCAACACAAAAAAGTTGTTATCTCAGTGCATGCAATGCCTAGACAATACAAATAGTATACATTTCAATTTTACATCAAAGCACTTACTGCAAACCTAATGGAAACACCTAAGGTTAACTTTCCACATGATTATGAGTAGTTTGAAAGCTGTTTCATGGCTGTACACATCAACACAAAAAAGTTGTTATCTCAGTGCATGCAATGCTTAGACAATACAAATAGTATACATTTCAATTTTACATCAAAGCACTTACTGCAAACCTAATGGAAACACCTAAGGTTAACTTTCCACATGATTATGAGTAGTTTGAAAGCTGTTTCATGGCTGTACACATCAACACAAAAAAGTTGTTATCTCAGTGCATGCAATGCTTAGACAATACAAATAGGATACATTTCAATTTTACATCAAAGCACTTACTGCAAACCTAATGGAAACAATTTAGATTAACTTCCCACATGATTCTGAGATGTCTGAAAGTTGTTTCATACCTGTGCACATCAAGACAAAAAAGTTGTTTTCTCAGTGCATGCAATGCTTTTAGAATACAAATAGTATACATTTCAATTTTACACCAAAGCACTTACTGCAAACCTAATGGAAACAACTTAGATTAACTTCCCACATGATTCTGAGATGTCTGAAAGTTGTTTCATACCTGTGCACATGAAGACAAAAAAGTTGTTTTCTCAGTGCATGCAATGCTTTTACAATACAAATAGTAGAGATTTCAATTTTACACCAAAGCACTTATTGCAAACCTAATCGAAACACCTAAGGTTAACTTTCCACATGATTATGAGTAGTTTGAAAGTTGTTTCATGGCTGTACACATCAACACAAAGTAGTTGTTATCGCAGTGCCTGCAATGCTTAGACAATACAAATAGTATACTTTTCAATTTTACACCAAAGCACTTACTGCAAACCTAATGGAAACAACTTAGTTTAACTTCCCACATGATTCTGAGATGTCTGAAAGTTGTTTCATACCTGTGCACATAAAGACAAAAAAGTTGATTTCTCAGTGAATAGAATGCTTTGACATAAATGTAGTTTCCATTTCAATTGTTCTCAAAAGTCCTGACTGCAAACCTAATGGAAACACCTTTGGTTAACTTCCCACATGAGTATGAGTAGGTTTAAAGTTGTTTCATGCCTCACTTCATCAAGACAAAAAAGTTACTTTTCAGTGTTACTCTGCTCTGACATTAAGATAGTATACATCTCAATTTTACACCAAAGTACTTACTGCAAACCTAATGGAAACACCTTAGGTTAACTTCCCACATGATTCTGAGATGTCTGAAAGTTGTTTCATACCTGTGCACATCAAGACAAAAAAGTTGTTTTCTCAGTGCATGCAATGCTTTTACAATACAAATAGTAGAGATTTCAATTTTACACCAAAGCACTTACTACAAACCTAATCGAAACACCTAAGGTTAACTTTCCACATGATTATGAGTAGTTTGAAAGTTGTTTCATGGCTGTACACATCAACACAAAAAAGTTGTTATCTCAGTGCATGCAATGCTTAGACAATACAAATAGTATACATTTCAATTTTACATCAAAGCACTTACTGCAAACCTAATGGAAACACCTAAGGTTAACTTTCCACATGATTATGAGTAGTTTGAAAGTTGTTTCATGGCTGTACATATCAACACAAAAAAGTTGTTATCTCAGTGCATGCAATGCTTAGACAATACAAATAGTATACATTTCAATTTTACATCAAAGCACTTACTGCAAACCTAATGGAAACAACTTAGATTAACTTCCCACATGATTCTGAGATGTCTGAAAGTTGTTTCATACCTGTGCACATGAAGACAAAAAAGTTGTTTTCTCAGTGCATGCAATGCTTTTACAATACAAATAGTAGAGATTTCAATTTTACACCAAAGCACTTATTGCAAACCTAATCGAAACACCTAAGGTTAACTTTCCACATGATTATGAGTAGTTTGAAAGTTGTTTCATGGCTGTACACATCAACACAAAGTAGTTGTTATCGCAGTGCCTGCAATGCTTAGACAATACAAATAGTATACTTTTCAATTTTACACCAAAGTACTTACTGCAAACCTAATGGAAACAACTTAGTTTAACTTCCCACATGATTCTGAGATGTCTGAAAGTTGTTTCATACCTGTGCACATAAAGACAAAAAAGTTGAATTCTTAGTGAATAGAATGCTTTGACATAAATGTAGTTTCCATTTCAATTGTTCTCAAAAGTCCTGACTGCAAACCTAATGGAAACACCTTTGTTTAACTTCCCACATGAGTATGAGTAGGTTTAAAGTTGTTTCATGCCTCACTTCATCAAGACAAAAAAGTTACTTTTCAGTGTTACTCTGCTCTGACATTAAGATAGTATACATCTCAATTTTACACCAAAGTACTTACTGCAAACCTAATGGAAACACCTTAGGTTAACTTCCCACATGATTCTGAGATGTCTGAAAGTTGTTTCATACCTGTGCACATCAAGACAAAAAAGTTGTTTTCTCAGTGCATGCAATGCTTTTACAATACAAATAGTAGAGATTTCAATTTTACACCAAAGCACTTACTACAAACCTAATCGAAACACCTAAGGTTAACTTTCCACATGATTATGAGTAGTTTGAAAGTTGTTTCATGGCTGTACACATCAACACAAAAAAGTTGTTATCTCAGTGCATGCAATGCTTAGACAATACAAATAGTATACATTTCAATTTTACATCAAAGCACTTACTGCAAACCTAATGGAAACACCTAAGGTTAACTTTCCACATGATTATGAGTAGTTTGAAAGTTGTTTCATGGCTGTACATATCAACACAAAAAAGTTGTTATCTCAGTGCATGCAATGCTTAGACAATACAAATAGTATACATTTCAATTTTACATCAAAGCACTTACTGCAAACCTAATGGAAACAACTTACACTAACTTCCCACATGATTCTGAGATGTCTGAAAGTTGTTTCATACCTGTGCACATCAAGACAAAAAAGTTGTTTTCTCAGTGCATGCAATGCTTTTACAATACAAATAGTATACATTTCAATTTTACACCAAAGCACTTACTGCAAACATAATGGAAACACCTAAGGTTAACTTTCCACATGATTATGAGCAGTTTGAAAGTTGTTTCATGGCTGGACACATCAACACAAAAAAGTTGTTATCACAGTGCATGCAATGCTTAGACAATACAAATAGTATACATTTCAATTTTACACCAAAGCACTTACTGCAAACGTAAAGCAAACAACTTAGATTAACTTCCCACATGATTCTGAGATGTCTGAAAGTTGTTTCATTCCTGTGCACATAAAGACAAAAAAGTTGATTTCTCAGTGAATAGTATGCTTTTACATAAATGTAGTTTCCATTTCAATTATACTCAAAAGTCCTGACTGCAAACCTAATGGAAACACCTTAGGTTAACTTTCCACATGATTAGGAGTAGTTTGAAAGTTTTCATGGCTGTACACATCAACACAAAAAAGTTGTTATCTCAGTGCATGGAATGCTTAGACAATACAAATAGTATACATTTCAATTTTACACCAAAGCACTTACTGCAAACCTAATGGAAACACTTTAAGTTAACTTCCCACATGATTCTGAGATGTCTGAAAGTTGTTTCATACCTGTGCACATAAAGACAAAAAAGTTGATTTCTCATTGAATAGAATGCTTTGACATAAATGCAGTTTCCATTTCAATTCTACTCAAAAGTCCTGACTGCAAACCTAATGGAAACACCTTAGGTTAACGTTCCACATGATTATGAGTAGTTTGAAAGTTGTTTCATGGCTGTACACATCAACACAAAAAAGTTGTTATCTCAGTGCATGCAATGCTTAGAAAATACAAATAGTATACATTTCAATTTTACACCAAATCACTTACTGCAAACCTAATGGAAACAACTTAGATTAACTTCCCACATGATTCTGAGATGTCTGAAAGTTGTTTCATACCTGTGCACATCAAGACAAAAAAGTTGTTTTCTCAGTGCATGCAATGCTTTTAGAATACAAATAGAATACATTTCAATTTTACACCAACGCACTTACTGCAAACCTAATGGAAACACTTTAAGTTAACTTCCCACATGATTCTGAGATGTCTGAAAGTTGTTTCATACCTGTGCACATAAAGACAAAAAAGTTGATTTCACAGTGAATAGAATGCTTTGACTTAAAAGTAGTATACATTTCAATTGTACTCAAAAGTCCTGACTGCAAACCTAATGGAAACACCTTTGGTTAACTTCCCACCTGAGTATGAGTAGGTTTAAAGTTGTTTCATGCCTCAGTTCATCAAGGCAAAAAAGTTACTTTTCAGTGCTACTATGCTCTGACATTAATGTAGTATACATCTCAATTTTACACCAAAGTACTTACTGCAAACCTAATGGAAACACCTTAGGTTAACTTCCCAGATGATTCTGAGATGTCTGAAAGTTGTTTCATACCTGTGCACAAAAAGAGAAAAAAGTTGATTTCTCAGTGAATAGAATGCTTTGACATAAATGTAGTTTCCATTTCAATTGTACTCAAAAGTCCTGACTGCAAACCTAATGGAATCACCTTTGGTTAACTTCCCACATGAGTATGAGTAGGTTTAAAGTTGTTTCATGCCTCACTTCATCAAGACAAAAAAGTTACTTCTCAGTGCTACTCTGCTCTGACACTAAGATAGTATACATCTCAATTTTACACCAAAGTACTTACTGCAAACCTAATGGAAACACCTTAGGTTAACTTCCCACATGATTATGAGTAGTTTGAAAGTTGTTTCATGGCTGTACACATCAACACAAAAAAGTCGTTATCTCAGTGCATGCAATGCCTAGACAATACAAATAGTATACATTTCAATTTTACATCAAAGCACTTACTGCAAACCTAATGGAAACACCTAAGGTTAACTTTCCACATGATTATGAGTAGTTTGAAAGCTGTTTCATGGCTGTACACATCAACACAAAAAAGTTGTTATCTCAGTGCATGCAATGCTTAGACAATAGAAATAGGATACATTTCAATTTTACATCAAAGCACTTACTGCAAACCTAATGGAAACAACTTAGATTAACTTCCCACATGATTCTGAGATGTCTGAAAGTTGTTTCATACCTGTGCACATCAAGACAAAAAAGTTGTTTTCTCAGTGCATGCAATGCTTGTACAATACAAATAGTATACATTTCAATTTTACACCAAAGCACTTACTGGAAACCTAATGGAAACAACTTAGATTAACTTCCCACATGATTCTGAGATGTCTGAAAGTTGTTTCATACCTGTGCACATCAAGACAAAAAAGTTGTTTTCTCAGTGCATGCAATGCTTTTACAATACAAATAGTAGAGATTTCAATTTTACACCAAAGCACTTACTGCAAACCTAATCGAAACACCTAATGTTAACTTTCCACATGATTATGAGTAGTTTGAATGTTGTTTCATGGCTGTACACATCAACATAAAAAAGTTGTTATCGCAGTGCATGCAATGCTTAGACAATACAAATAGTATACTTTTCAATTTTACACGAAAGCACTTACTGCAAACCTAATGGAAACAACTTAGTTTAACTTCCCACATGATTCTGAGATGTCTGAAAGTTGTTTCATACCTGTGCACATAAAGACAAAAAAGTTGATTTCTCAGTGAATAGAATGCTTTGACATAAATGTAGTTTCCATTTCAATTGTTCTCAAAAGTCCTGACTGCAAACCTAATGGAAACACGTTAGGTTAACTTCCCACATGATTATGAGTAGTTAAAAAGTTGTTTCATGGCTGTACACATCAACACAAAAAAGTTGTTATCTCAGTGCATGCAATGCTTAGACAATACAAATAGTATACATTTCAATTTTACATCAAAGCACTTACTGCAAACCTAATGGAAACACCGAAGGTTAACTTTCCACATGATTATGAGTAGTTTGAAAGTTGTTTCATGGCTGTACACATCAACACAAAAAAGCTGTTATCTCAGTGCATGCAATGCTTAGACAATACAAATAGTATACATTTCAATTTTACATCAAAGCACTTACTGCAACCCTAATGGAAACAACTTAGATTAACTTCCCACATGATTCTGAGATGTCTGAAAGTTGTTTCATACCTGTGCACATCAAGACAAAAAAGTTGTTTTCTCAGTGCATGCAATGCTTTTACAATACAAATAGTATACATTTCAATTTTACAGCAAAGCACTTACTGCAAACCTAATGGAAACAACTTAGATTAACTTCCCACATGATTCTGAGATGTCTGAAAGTTGTTTCATACCTGTGCACATCAAGACAAAAAAGTTGTTTTCTCAGTGCATGCAATGCTTTTATAATACAAATAGTATACATTTCAATTTCACACCAAAGCACTTACTGCAAACATAATGGAAACACCTAAGGTTAACTTTCCACATGATTATGAGTAGTTTGAAAGTTGTTTCATGGCTCTACACATCAACACAAAAAAGTTGTTATCGCAGTGCATGCAATGCTTAGACAATACAAATAGAATACATTTCAATTTTACAACAAAGCACTTACTGCAAACCTAAAGGAAACAACTTAGATTAACTTCCCACATGATTCTGAGATGTCTGAAAGTTGTTTCATACCTGTGCACCTAAAGACAAAAAAGTTGATTTCTCAGTGAATAGAATGCTTTTACATAAATGTAGATTCCATTTCATTATACTCAAAAGTCCTGACTGCAAACCTAATGGAAACACCTTAGGTTAACTTTCCACATGATTAGGAGTAGTTTGAAAGTTGTTTCATGGCTGTAGACATCAACACAAAAAAGTTGTTATCTCAGTGCATGCAATGCTTAGACAATACAAATAGTATACATTTCAATTTTACACCAAAGCACTTACTGCAAACCTAATGAAAACACTTTAAGTTAACTTCCCACACGATTCTGAGATGTCTGAAAGTTGTTTCATTCCTGTACACATAAAGAGAAAAAAGTTGATTTCACAGTGAATAGAATGCTTTGACTTAAAAGTAGTATACATTTCAATTTTACTCAGAAGTCCTGACCGCAACCTTAATGGAAACACTTTAAGTTAACTTCCCACATGATTCTGAAATGGCTGAAAGTTGTTTCATACCTGTGCACATAAAGACAAAAAAGTTGATTTCACAGTGATTAGAATGCTTTGACTTAAAAGTAGTATACATTTCAATTGTACTCAAAAGTCCTGACTGCAAACCTAATGGAAACACCTTTGGTTAACTTCCCACCTGAGGATGAGTAGGTTTAAAGTTGTTTCATGCCTCAGTTCATCAAGGCAAAGAAGTTACTTTTCAGTGCTACTATGCTCTGACATTAATGTAGTATACATCTCAATTTTACACCAAAGTACTTACTGCAAACCTAATGGAAACACCTTAGGTTAACTTCCCAGATGATTCTGAGATGTCTGAAAGTTGTTTCATACCTGTGCACAAAAAGAGAAAAAAGTTCATTTCTCAGTGAATAGAATGCTTTGACATAAATGTAGTTTCCATTTCAATTGTACTCAAAAGTCCTGACAGCAAACCTAATGGAATCACCTTAGGTTAACTTCCCACATGAGTATGAGTAGGTTTAAAGTTGTTTCATGCCTCACTTCATCAAGACAAAAAAGTTACTTCTCAGTGCTACTCTGCTCTGACACTAAGATAGTATACATCTCAATTTTACACCAAAGTACTTACTGCAAACCTAATGGAAACACCTTAGGTTAACTTCCCACATGATTATGAGTAGTTTGAAAGTTGTTTCATGGCTGTACATATCAACACAAAAAAGTTGTTATCTCAGTGCATGCAATGCCTAGACAATACAAATAGTATACATTTCAATTTTACACCAAATCACTTACAGCAAACCTAATGGAAACACTTTAAGTTAACTTCCCACATGATTCTGAGATGTCTGAAAGTTGTTTCATACCTCTGCACATAAAGACAAAAAAGTTGATTTCACAGTGAATAGAATGCTTTGACTTAAAAGTAGTATACATTTCAATTGTACTCAAAAGTCCTGACTGCAAACCTAATGGAAACACCTTTGGTTAACTTTCCACATGATTAGGAGTAGTTTGAAAGTTGTTTCATGGCTGCAGACATCAACACAAAAAAGTTGTTATCTCAGTGCATGCAATGCTTAGACAATACAAATACTATACATTTCAATTTTACACCAAAGCACTTACTACAAACCTAATGGAAACACCTAAGGTTAACTTTCCACATGATTATGAGTAGTTTGAAAGTTGTTTCATGGCTGTACACATCAACACAAAAAAGTTGTTATCGCAGTGCATGCAATCCTTAGACAATATAAATAGAATACATTTCAATTTTACAACAAAGCACTTTCTGCAAACCTAAAGGAAACAACTTAGATTAACTTCCCACATGATTCTGAGATGTCTGAAAGTTGTTTCATACCTGTGCACATAAAGACAAAAAAGTTGAGTTCTCAGTGAATAGAATGCTTTTACATAAATGTAGATTCCATTTCATTATACTCAAAAGTCCTGACTGCAAATCTAATGGAAACACCTTAGGTTAACTTTCCACATGATTAGGAGTAGTTTGAAAGTTGTTTCATGCCTGTAGACATCAACACAAAAAAGTTGTTATCTCAGTGCATGCAATGCTTAGACAATACAAATAGTATACATTTCAATTTTACACCAAAGCACTTACTGCAAACCTAATGAAAACACTTTAAGTTAACTTCCCACACGATTCTGAGATGTCTGAAAGTTGTTTCATTCCTGTGCAAATAAAGACAAAAAAGTTGATTTCACAGTGAATAGAATGCTTTGACTTAAAAGTAGTATACATTTCAATTTTACTCAAAAGTCCTGACCGCAAACCTAATGGAAACACTTTAAGTTAACTTCCCACATGATTCTGAGATGCCTGAAAGTTGTTTCATACCTGTGCACATAAAGACAAAAAAGTTGATTTCACAGTGAATAGAATGCTTTGACTTAAAAGTAGTATACATTTCAATTGTACTCAAAAGTCCTGACTGCAAACCTAATGGAAACACCTTTGGTTTACTTCCCACCTGAGTATGAGTAGGTTTAAAGTTGTTTCATCCCTCAGTTCATCAAGGCAAAAAAGTTACTTTTCAGTGCTACTATGCTCTGACATTAATGTAGTATACATCTCAATTTTACACCAAAGTACTTACGGCAAACCTAATGGAAACACCTTAGGTTAACTTCCCAGATGATTCTGAGATGTCTGAAAGTTGTTTCATACCTGTGCACAAAAAGAGAAAAAAGTTGATTTCTCAGTGAATAGAATGCTTTGACATAAATGTAGTTTCCATTTCAATTGTACTCAAAAGTCCTGACTGCAAACCTAATGGAATCACCTTTGGTTAACTTCCCACATGAGTATGAGTAGGTTTAAAGTTGTTTCATGCCTCACTTCATCAAGACAAAAAAGTTACTTCTCAGTGCTACTCTGCTCTGACATTAAGATAGTATACATCTCAATTTTACACCAAAGTACTTACTGCAAACCTAATGGAAACACCTTAGGTTAATTTCCCACATGATTATGAGTAGTTTGAAAGTTGTTTCATGGCTGTACACATCAACACAAAAAAGTTGTTATCTCAGTGCATGCAATACCTAGACAATACAAATAGTATACATTTCAATTTTACATCAAAGCACTTACTGCAAACCTAATGGAAACAACTTAGTTTAACTTCCCACATGATTCTGAGATGTCTGAAAGTTGTTTCATACCTGTGCACATAAAGACAAAAAAGTTGATTTCTCAGTGAATAGAATGCTTTGACATAAATGTAGTTTCCATTTCAATTGTTCTCAAAAGTCCTGACTGCAAACCTAATGGAAACACCTTTGGTTAACTTCCCACATGAGTATGAGTAGGTTTAAAGTTGTTTCATGCCTCACTTCATCAAGACAAAAAAGTTACTTTTCAGTGCTACTTTGCTCTGACATTAAGATAGTATACATCTCAATTTTACACCAAAGTACTTACTACAAACCTAATGGAAACACGTTAGGTTAACTTCCCACATGATTATGAGTAGTTTGAAAGTTGTTTCATGGCTGTACACATCAACACAAAAAAGTTGTTATCTCAGTGCATGCAATGCTTAGACAATACAAATAGTATACATTTCAATTTTACATCAAAGCACTTACTGCAAACCTAATGGAAACACCTAAGGTTAACTTTCCACATGATTATGAGTAGTTTGAAAGTTGTTTCATGGCTGTACACATCAACACAAAAAAGTTGTTATCTCAGAGCATGCAATGCTTAGACAATACAAATAGTATACATTTCAATTTTACATCAAAGCACTTACTGCAAACCTAATGGAAACAACTTAGATTAACTTCCCACATGATTCTGAGATGTCTGAAAGTTGTTTCATACCTGTGCACATCAAGACAAAAAAGTTGTTTTCTCAGTGCATGCAATGCTTTTACAATACAAATAGTATACATTTCAATTTTACAGCAAAGCACTTACTGCAAACCTAATGGAAACAACTTAGATTAACTTCCCACATGATCCTGAGATGTCTGAAAGTTGTTTCATACCTGTGCACATCAAGACAAAAAAGTTGTTTTCTCGGTGCATGCAATGCTTTTATAATACAAATAGTATACATTTCAATTTTACACCAAAGCACTTACTGCAAACATAATGGAAACACCTAAGGTTAACTTTCCACATGATTATGAGTAGTTTGAAAGTTGTTTCATGGCTGTACACATCAACACAAAAAAGTTGTTATCGCAGTGCATGCAATGCTTAGACAATACAAATAGAATACATTTCAATTTTACACCAAAGCACTTACTGCAAACCTAATGGAAACAACTTAGATTAACTTCCCACATGATTCTGAGATGTCTGAAAGTTGTTTCATTCCTGTGCACATAAAGACAAAAAAGTTGATTTCTCAGTGAATAGTATGCTTTTACATAGATGTAGTTTCCATTTCAAATATACTCAAAAGTCCTGACTGCAAACCTAATGGAAACACCTTAGGTTAACTTTCCACATGATTAGGAGTAGTTTGAAAGTTTTCATGGCTGTACACATCAACACAAAAAAGTTGTTATCTCAGTGCATGCAATGCTTAGACAATACAAATAGAATACATTTCAATTTTACACCAAAGCACTTACTGCAAACCTAATGGAAACAACTTAGTATAACTTCCCACATGATTCTGAGATGTCTGAAAGTTGGTTCATACCTGTGCACATCAAGACAAAAAAGTTGTTATCGCAGTGCATGCAATGCTTAGACAATACAAATAGTATACATTTCAATTTTACACCAAAGCACTTACTGCAAACCTAATGGAAACAACTTAGTTTAACTTCCCACATGATTCTGAGATGTCTGAAAGTTGTTTCATACCTGTGCACATAAAGAGAAAAAAGTTGATTTCACAGTGAATAGAATGCTTTGACATAAATGTAGTTTCCATTTCAATTGTACTCAAAAGTCCTGACTGCAAACCTAATGGAAACACCTTTGGTTAAACTTCCCACATGAGTATGAGTAGGTTTAAAGTTGTTTCATGTCTCACTTCATCAAGACAAAAAAGTTACTTCTCAGTGCTACTCTGCTCTGACATTAAGATAGTATACATCTCAATTTTACACCAAAGTACTTACCGCAAACCTAATGGAAACACCTTAGGTTAACTTCCCACATGATTATGAGTAGTTTGAAAGTTGTTTCATGGCTGTACACATCAACACAAAAAAGTTGTTATCTCAGTGCATGCAATGCCTAGACAATACAAATAGTATACATTTCAATTTTACATCAAAGCACTTACTGCAAACCTAATGGAAACACCTAAGGTTAACTTTCCACATGATTATGAGTAGTTTGAAAGCTGTTTCATGGCTGTACACATCAACACAAAAAAGTTGTTATCTCAGTGCATGCAATGCTTAGACAATACAAATAGTATACATTTCAATTTTACATCAAAGCACTTACTGCAAACCTAATGGAAACACCTAAGGTTAACTTTCCACATGATTATGAGTAGTTTGAAAGCTGTTTCATGGCTGTACACATCAACACAAAAAAGTTGTTATCTCAGTGCATGCAATGCTTAGACAATACAAATAGGATACATTTCAATTTTACATCAAAGCACTTACTGCAAACCTAATGGAAACAATTTAGATTAACTTCCCACATGATTCTGAGATGTCTGAAAGTTGTTTCATACCTGTGCACATCAAGACAAAAAAGTTGTTTTCTCAGTGCATGCAATGCTTTTAGAATACAAATAGTATACATTTCAATTTTACACCAAAGCACTTACTGCAAACCTAATGGAAACAACTTAGATTAACTTCCCACATGATTCTGAGATGTCTGAAAGTTGTTTCATACCTGTGCACATGAAGACAAAAAAGTTGTTTTCTCAGTGCATGCAATGCTTTTACAATACAAATAGTAGAGATTTCAATTTTACACCAAAGCACTTATTGCAAACCTAATCGAAACACCTAAGGTTAACTTTCCACATGATTATGAGTAGTTTGAAAGTTGTTTCATGGCTGTACACATCAACACAAAGTAGTTGTTATCGCAGTGCCTGCAATGCTTAGACAATGCAAATAGTATACTTTTCAATTTTACACCAAAGCACTTACTGCAAACCTAATGGAAACAACTTAGTTTAACTTCCCACATGATTCTGAGATGTCTGAAAGTTGTTTCATACCTGTGCACATAAAGACAAAAAAGTTGATTTCTCAGTGAATAGAATGCTTTGACATAAATGTAGTTTCCATTTCAATTGTTCTCAAAAGTCCTGACTGCAAACCTAATGGAAACACCTTTGGTTAACTTCCCACATGAGTATGAGTAGGTTTAAAGTTGTTTCATGCCTCACTTCATCAAGACAAAAAAGTTACTTTTCAGTGTTACTCTGCTCTGACATTAAGATAGTATACATCTCAATTTTACACCAAAGTACTTACTGCAAACCTAATGGAAACACCTTAGGTTAACTTCCCACATGATTCTGAGATGTCTGAAAGTTGTTTCATACCTGTGCACATCAAGACAAAAAAGTTGTTTTCTCAGTGCATGCAATGCTTTTACAATACAAATAGTAGAGATTTCAATTTTACACCAAAGCACTTACTACAAACCTAATCGAAACACCTAAGGTTAACTTTCCACATGATTATGAGTAGTTTGAAAGTTGTTTCATGGCTGTACACATCAACACAAAAAAGTTGTTATCTCAGTGCATGCAATGCTTAGACAATACAAATAGTATACATTTCAATTTTACATCAAAGCACTTACTGCAAACCTAATGGAAACACCTAAGGTTAACTTTCCACATGATTATGAGTAGTTTGAAAGTTGTTTCATGGCTGTACATATCAACACAAAAAAGTTGTTATCTCAGTGCATGCAATGCTTAGACAATACAAATAGTATACATTTCAATTTTACATCAAAGCACTTACTGCAAACCTAATGGAAACAACTTAGATTAACTTCCCACATGATTCTGAGATGTCTGAAAGTTGTTTCATACCTGTGCACATGAAGACAAAAAAGTTGTTTTCTCAGTGCATGCAATGCTTTTACAATACAAATAGTAGAGATTTCAATTTTACACCAAAGCACTTATTGCAAACCTAATCGAAACACCTAAGGTTAACTTTCCACATGATTATGAGTAGTTTGAAAGTTGTTTCATGGCTGTACACATCAACACAAAGTAGTTGTTATCGCAGTGCCTGCAATGCTTAGACAATACAAATAGTATACTTTTCAATTTTACACCAAAGCACTTACTGCAAACCTAATGGAAACAACTTAGTTTAACTTCCCACATGATTCTGAGATGTCTGAAAGTTGTTTCATACCTGTGCACATAAAGACAAAAAAGTTGAATTCTTAGTGAATAGAATGCTTTGACATAAATGTAGTTTCCATTTCAATTGTTCTCAAAAGTCCTGACTGCAAACCTAATGGAAACACCTTTGTTTAACTTCCCACATGAGTATGAGTAGGTTTAAAGTTGTTTCATGCCTCACTTCATCAAGACAAAAAAGTTACTTTTCAGTGTTACTCTGCTCTGACATTAAGATAGTATACATCTCAATTTTACACCAAAGTACTTACTGCAAACCTAATGGAAACACCTTAGGTTAACTTCCCACATGATTCTGAGATGTCTGAAAGTTGTTTCATACCTGTGCACATCAAGACAAAAAAGTTGTTTTCTCAGTGCATGCAATGCTTTTACAATACAAATAGTAGAGATTTCAATTTTACACCAAAGCACTTACTACAAACCTAATCGAAACACCTAAGGTTAACTTTCCACATGATTATGAGTAGTTTGAAAGTTGTTTCATGGCTGTACACATCAACACAAAAAAGTTGTTATCTCAGTGCATGCAATGCTTAGACAATACAAATAGTATACATTTCAATTTTACATCAAAGCACTTACTGCAAACCTAATGGAAACACCTAAGGTTAACTTTCCACATGATTATGAGTAGTTTGAAAGTTGTTTCATGGCTGTACATATCAACACAAAAAAGTTGTTATCTCAGTGCATGCAATGCTTAGACAATACAAATAGTATACATTTCAATTTTACATCAAAGCACTTACTGCAAACCTAATGGAAACAACTTACACTAACTTCCCACATGATTCTGAGATGTCTGAAAGTTGTTTCATACCTGTGCACATCAAGACAAAAAAGTTGTTTTCTCAGTGCATGCAATGCTTTTACAATACAAATAGTATACATTTCAATTTTACACCAAAGCACTTACTGCAAACATAATGGAAACACCTAAGGTTAACTTTCCACATGATTATGAGCAGTTTGAAAGTTGTTTCATGGCTGGACACATCAACACAAAAAAGTTGTTATCACAGTGCATGCAATGCTTAGACAATACAAATAGTATACATTTCAATTTTACACCAAAGCACTTACTGCAAACGTAAAGCAAACAACTTAGATTAACTTCCCACATGATTCTGAGATGTCTGAAAGTTGTTTCATTCCTGTGCACATAAAGACAAAAAAGTTGATTTCTCAGTGAATAGTATGCTTTTACATAAATGTAGTTTCCATTTCAATTATACTCAAAAGTCCTGACTGCAAACCTAATGGAAACACCTTAGGTTAACTTTCCACATGATTAGGAGTAGTTTGAAAGTTTTCATGGCTGTACACATCAACACAAAAAAGTTGTTATCTCAGTGCATGGAATGCTTAGACAATACAAATAGTATACATTTCAATTTTACACCAAAGCACTTACTGCAAACCTAATGGAAACACTTTAAGTTAACTTCCCACATGATTCTGAGATGTCTGAAAGTTGTTTCATACCTGTGCACATAAAGACAAAAAAGTTGATTTCTCATTGAATAGAATGCTTTGACATAAATGCAGTTTCCATTTCAATTCTACTCAAAAGTCCTGACTGCAAACCTAATGGAAACACCTTAGGTTAACGTTCCACATGATTATGAGTAGTTTGAAAGTTGTTTCATGGCTGTACACATCAACACAAAAAAGTTGTTATCTCAGTGCATGCAATGCTTAGAAAATACAAATAGTATACATTTCAATTTTACACCAAAGCACTTACTGCAAACCTAATGGAAACAACTTAGATTAACTTCCCACATGATTCTGAGATGTCTGAAAGTTGTTTCATACCTGTGCACATCAAGACAAAAAAGTTGTTTTCTCAGTGCATGCAATGCTTTTAGAATACAAATAGAATACATTTCAATTTTACACCAAAGCACTTACTGGAAACCTAATGGAAACAACTTAGATTAACTTCCCACATGATTCTGAGATGTCTGAAAGTTGTTTCATACCTGTGCACATAAAGACAAAAAAGTTGATTTCTCAGTGAATAGAATGCTTTGACATAAATGTAGTTTCCATTTCAATTGTTCTCAAAAGTCCTGACTGCAAACCTAATGGAAACACCTTAGGTTAACTTCCCACATGATTATGAGTAGTTTGAAAGTTGTTTCATGGCTGTACACATCAACACAAAAAAGTTGTTATATCAGTGCGTGCAATGCTTAGACAATACAAATAGTATACATTTCAATTTTACATCAAAGCACTTACTGCAAACCTAATGGAAGCAACTAAGGTTAACTTTCCACATGATTATGAGTAGTTTGAAAGTTGTTTCATGGCTGTACACATCAACACAAAAAAGTTGTTATCTCAGTGCATGCAATGCTTAGACAATACAAATAGTATACATTTGAATTTTACATCAAAGCACTTACCTAATGGAAACAACTTAGATTAACTTCCCACATGATTCTGAGATGTCTGAAAGCTGTTTCATACCTGTGGACATAAAGACAAAAAAGTTGATTTCTCAGTGAATAGAATGCTTTGACATAAATGCAGTTTCCATTTCAATTCTACTCAAAAGTCCTGACTGCAAACCTAATGGAAACACCTTTGGTTAACTTCCCACATGAGTATGAGTAGGTTTAAAGTTGTTTCATGCCTCACTTCATCAAGACAAAAAAGTTACTTTTCAGTGCTGCTCTGCTCTGACATTAAGATAGAATACATCTCAATTTTACACCAAAGTACTTACTGCAAACCTAATGGAAACACCTTAGGTTAACTTCATACATGATTCTGAGATGTCTGAAAGTTGTTTCATACCTGTGCACATCAAGACAAAAAGTTGTTTTCTCAGTGCATGCAATGCTTTTACAATACAAATAGTATACATTTCAATTTTACACCAAAGCACTTACTGCAAACCTAATGGAAACAACTTAGATTAACTTCCCACATGATTCTGAGATGTCTGAAAGTTGTTTCATTCCTGTGCACATAAAGACAAAAAAGTTGATTTCTCAGTGAATAGTATGCTTTTACATAAATGTAGTTTCCATTTCAATTATACTCAAAAGTCCTGACTGCAAACCTAATGGAAACACCTTAGGTTAACTTTCCACATGATTAGGAGTAGTTTGAAAGTTTTCATGGCTGTACACATCAACACAAAAAAGTTGTTATCTCAGTGCATGCAATGCTTAGACAATACAAATAGCATACATTTCAATTTTACACCAAAGCACTTACTGCAAACGTAAAGCAAACAACTTAGATTAACTTCCCACATGATTCTGAGATGTCTGAAAGTTGTTTCATACCTGTGCACATAAAGACAAAAAAGTTGATTTCTCATTGAATAGAATGCTTTGACATAAATGCAGTTTCCATTTCAATTCTACTCAAAAGTCCTGACTGCAAACCTAATGGAAACACCTTAGGTTAACGTTCCACATGATTATGAGTAGTTTGAAAGTTGTTTCATGGCTGTACACATCAACACAAAAAAGTTGTTATCTCAGTGCATGCAATGCTTAGAAAATACAAATAGTATACATTTCAATTTTACACCAAAGCACTTACTGCAAACCTAATGGAAACAACTTAGATTAACTTCCCACATGATTCTGAGATGTCTGAAAGTTGTTTCATACCTGTGCACATCAAGACAAAAAAGTTGTTTTCTCAGTGCATGCAATGCTTTTAGAATACAAATAGTATACATTTGAATTTTACATCAAAGCACTTACCTAATGGAAACAACTTAGATTAACTTCCCACATGATTCTGAGATGTCTGAAAGCTGTTTCATACCTGTGGACATAAAGACAAAAAAGTTGATTTCTCAGTGAATAGAATGCTTTGACATAAATGCAGTTTCCATTTCAATTCTACTCAAAAGTCCTGACTGCAAACCTAATGGAAACACCTTTGGTTAACTTCCCACATGAGTATGAGTAGGTTTAAAGTTGTTTCATGCCTCACTTCATCAAGACAAAGAAGTTACTTTTCAGTGCTGCTCTGCTCTGACATTAAGATAGTATACATCTCAATTTTACACCAAAGTACTTACTGCAAACCTAATGGAAACACCTTAGGTTAACTTCATACATGATTCTGAGATGTCTGAAAGTTGTTTCATACCTGTGCACATCAAGGCAAAAAGTTGTTTTCTCAGTGCATGCAATGCTTTTACAATACAAATAGTAGAGATTTCAATTTTACACCAAAGCACTTACTGCAAACCTAATGGAAACAACTTAGTTTAACTTCCCACATGATTCTGAGATGTCTGAAAGTTGTTTCATACCTGTGCACATAAAGACAATAAAGTTGATTTCTCAGTGAATAGAATGCTTTGACATAAATGTAGTTTCCATTTCAATTGTTCTCAAAAGTCCTGACTGCAAACCTAATGGAAACACCTTTGGTTAACTTCCCACATGAGTATGAGTAGGTTTAAAGGTGTTTCATGCCTCACTTCATCAAGACAAAAAAGTTACTTTTCAGTGCTACACTGCTCTGACATTAAGATAGTATACATCTCAATTTTACACCAAAGTACTTACTACAAACCTAATGGAAACACCTTAGTTTAACTTACCACATGATTATGAGTAGTTTGAAAGTTGTTTCATGGCTGTACACATCAACACAAAAAAGTTGTTTTCTCAGTGCATGCAATGATTTATAATACAAATAGTATACATTTCAATTTTACACCAAAGCACTTACTGCAAACATAATGGAAACACCTAAGGTTAACTTTCCACATGATTATGAGTAGTTTGAAAGTTGTTTCATGGCTGTACACATCAACACAAAAAAGTTGTTATCGCAGTGCATGCAATGCTTAGACAATACAAATAGTATACATTTCAATTTTACACCAAAGCACTTACTGCAAACCTAATGGAAATAACTTAGATTAACTTCCCACATGATTCTGAGATGTCTGAAAGTTGTTTCATTCCTGTGCACATAAAGACAAAAAAGTTGATTTCTCAGTGAATAGTATGCTTTTACATAAATGTAGTTTCCATTTCAATTATACTCAAAAGTCCTGACTGCAAACCTAATGGAAACACCTTAGGTTAACTTTCCACATGATTATGAGTAGTTTGAAAGTTTTCATGGCTGTACACATCAACACAAAAAAGTTGTTATCTCAGTGCATGCAATGCTTAGACAATACAAATAGTATACATTTCAATTTTACACCAAAGCACTTACTGCAAACCTAATGGAAACAACTTAGTTTAACTTCCCACATGATTCTGAGATGTCTGAAAGTTGTTTCATACCTGTGGACATAAAGACAAAAAAGTTGATTTCTCAGTGAATAGAATGCTTTGACATAAATGCAGTTTCCATTTCAATTCTACTCAAAAGTCCTGACTGCAAACCTAGTGGAAACACCTTAGGTTAACTTTCCACATGATTATGAGTAGTTTGAAAGTTGTTTCATGGCTGTACACATCAACACAAAAAAGTTGTTATCTCAGTGCATGCAATGCTTAGACAATACAAATAGTATACATTTCAATTTTACACCAAAGCACTTACTGCAAACCTAATGGAAACACTTTAAGTTAACTTCCCACATGATTCTGAGATGTCTGAAAGTTGTTTCATACCTGTGCACATAAAGACAAAAAAGTTGATTTCTCAGTCAATAGAATGCTTTGACATAAATGCAGTTTCCATTTCAATTCTACTCAAAAGTCCTGACTGCAAACCTAATGGAAACACCTTAGGTTAACGTTCCACATGATTATGAGTAGTTTGAAAGTTGTTTCATGGCTGTACACATCAACACAAAAAAGTTGTTATCTCAGTGCATGCAATGCTTAGAAAATACAAATAGTATACATTTCAATTTTACACCAAAGCACTTACTGCAAACCTAATGGAAACACTTTAAGTTAACTTCCCACATGATTCTGAGATGACTGAAAGTTGTTTCATACCTGTGCACATAAAGACAAAAAAGTTGATTTCTCAGTGAATAGAATACTTTGACATAAATGCAGTTTCCATTTCAATTCCACTCAAAAGTCCTGACTGCAAACCTAATGGAAACACCTTAGGTTAACTTTCCACATGATTATGAGTAGTTTGAAAGTTGTTTCATGGCTGTACACATCAACACAAAAAAGTTGTTATCTCAGTGCATGCAATGCTTAGACAATACAAATAGTATACATTTCAATTTTACACCAAAGCACTAACTGTAAACCTAATGGAAACACTTTAAGTTAACTTCCCACATGATTCTGAGATGTCTGAAAGTTGTTTCATACCTGTGCACATAAAGACAAAAAAGTTGATTTCTCAGTGAATAGAATGCTTTGACATAAATGCAGTTTCCATTTCAATTCTACTCAAAAGTCCTGACTGCAAACCTAATGGAAACACCTTAGGTTAACGTTCCACATGATTATGAGTAGTTTGAAAGTTGTTTCATGGCTGTACACATCAACACAAAAAAGTTGTTATCTCAGTGCATGCAATGCTTAGAAAATACAAATAGTATACATTTCAATTTTACACCAAAGCACTTACTGCAAACCTAATGGAAACACTTTAAGTTAACTTCCCACATGATTCTGAGATGTCTGAAAGTTGTTTCATACCTGTGCACATAAAGACAAAAAACTTGATTTCTCAGTGAATAGAATGCTTTGACATAAATGCAGTTTCCATTTCAATTCTACTCAAAAGTCCTGACTGCAAACCTAATGGAAACACCTTAGGTTAACTTTCCACATGATTATGAGTAGTTTGAAAGTTGTTTCATGGCTGTACACATCAACACAAAAAAGTTCTTATCTCAGTGCATGCAATGCTTAGACAATACAAATAGTATACATTTCAATTTTACACCAAAGCACTTACTGCAAAACTAATGGAAACAACTTAGATTAACTTCCCACATGATTCTGAGATGTCTGAAAGTTGTTTCATGCCTGTGCACATCAAGACAAAAAAGTTGTTTTCTCAGTGCATGCAATGCTTTTAGAATACAAATAGAATACATTTCAATTTTACACCAAAGCACTTACTGGAAACCTAATGGAAACAACTTAGATTAACTTCCCACATGATTCTGAGATGTCTGAAAGTTGTTTCATACCTGTGCACATAAAGACAAAAAAGTTGATTTCTCAGTGAATAGAATGCTTTGACATAAATGTAGTTTCCATTTCAATTGTTCTCAAAAGTCCTGACTGCAAACCTAATGGAAACACCTTTGGTTAACTTCCACATGAGTATGAGTAGGGTTAAAGTTGTTTCATGCCTCACTTCATCAAGACAAAAAAGTTACTTTTCAGTGCTACTCTGCTCTGACATTAAGATAGTATACATCTCAATTTTACACCAAAGTACTAACTGCAAACCTAATGGAAACACCTTAGGTTAACTTCCCACATGATTATGAGTAGTTTGAAAGTTGTTTCATGGCTGTACACATCAACACAAAAAAGTTGTTATCTCAGTGCATGCAATGCTTAGTCAATACAAATAGTATACATTTCAATTTTACATCAAAGCACTTACTGCAAACCTAATGGAAACACCTAAGGTTAACTTTCCACATGATTATGAGTAGTTTGAAAGCTGTTTCATGGCTGTACACATCAACACAAAAAAGTTGTTATCTCAGTGCATGCAATGCTTAGACAATACAAATAGGATACATTTCAATTTTACATCAAAGCACTTACTGCAAACCTAATGGAAACAACTTAGATTAACTTCCCACATGATTCTGAGATGTCTGAAAGTTGTTTCATACCTGTGCACATAAAGACAAAAAAGTTGATTTCACAGTGAATAGAATGCTTTGACTTAAAAGTAGTATACATTTCAATTCTACTCAAAAGTCCTGACTGCAGACCTAATGGAAACACCTTTGGTTAACTTCCCACATGAGTATGAGTAGGTTTAAAGGTGTTTCATGCCTCAGTTCATCAAGTCAAAAAAGTTACTTTTCAGTGCTACTATGCTCTGACATTAAGGTAGCATACATCTCAATTTTACACCAAAGTACTTACTGCAAACCTAATGGAAACACCTTAGGTTAACTTCCCACATCATTATGAGTAGTTTGTAAGTTGTTTCATGGCTGTACACATCAACACAAAAAAGTTGTTATCTCAGTGCATGCAATGCTTAGACAATACAAATAGAATACCTTTCAATTTTACACCAAAGCACTTACTGCAAACCTAATGGAAACAACTTAGTTTAACTTCCCACATGATTCTGAGATGTCTGAAAGTTGTTTCATACCTCTGCACATCAAGACAAAGAAGTTGTTATCGCAGTGCATGCAATGCTTAGACAATACAAATAGTATACATTTCAATTTTACACCAAAGCACTTACTGCAAACCTAATGGAAACAACTTAGTTTAACTTCCCACATGATTCTGAGATGTCTGAAAGTTGTTTCATACCTGTGCACATAAAGACAAAAAAGTTGATTTCTCAGTGAATAGAATGCTTTGACATAAATGTAGTTTCCATTTCAATTGTACTCAAAAGTCCTGACTGCAAACCTAATGGAAACACCTTTGGTTAACTTCCCACATGACTATGAGTAGGTTTAAAGTTGTTTCATGCCTCACTTCATCAAGACAAAAGATTTACTTCTCAGTGCTACTCTGCTCTGACATTAAGATAGTATACATCTCAATTTTACACCAAAGTACTTACTGCAAACCTAATGGAAACACCTTAGGTTAACTTCCCACATGATTATGAGTAGTTTGAAAGTTGTTTCATGGCTGTACACATCAACACAAAAAAGTTGTTATCTCAGTGCATGCAATGCCTAGACAATACAAATAGCATACATTTCAATTTTACATCAAAGCACTTACTGCAAACCTAATGGAAATACCTAAGGTTAACTTTCCACATGATTATGAGTAGTTTGAAAGCTGTTTCATGGCTGTACACATCAACACAAAAAAGTTGTTATCTCAGTGCATGCAAAGCTTAGACAATACAAATAGGATACATTTCAATTTTACATCAAAGCACTTACTGCAAACCTAATGGAAACAACTTAGATTAACTTCCCACATGATTCTGAGATGTCTGAAAGTTGTTTCATACCTGTGCACATCAAGACAAAGAAGTTGTTTTCTCAGTGCATGCAATGCTTTTAGAATACAAATAGTATACATTTCAATTTTACACCAAAGCACTTACTGGAAACCTAATGGAAACAACTTAGATTAACTTTCCACATGATTCTGAGGTGTCTGAAAGTTGTTTCATACCTGTGCACATAAAGACAAAAAAGTTGATTTCTCAGTGAATAGAATGCTTTGACATAAATGTAGTTTCCATTTCAATTGTTCTCAAAAGTCCTGACTGCAAATCTAATGGAAACACCTTTGGTTAACTTCCCACATGAGTATGAGTAGGTTTAAAGTTGTTTCATGCCTCACTTCATCAAGACAAATAAGTTACTTTTCAGTGCTACTCTGCTCTGACATTAAGATAGTATACATCTCAATTTTACACCAAAGTACTTACTGCAAACCTAATGGAAACACCTTAGGTTAACTTCCCACATGATTCTGAGATGTCTGAAAGTTGTTTCATACCTGTGCACATCAAGACAAAAAAGTTGTTTTCTCAGTGCATGCAATGCTTTTACAATACAAATAGTAGAGATTTCAATTTTACACCAAAGCACTTACTGCAAACCTAATCCAAACACCTAAGGTTAACTTTCCACATGATTATGAGTAGTTTGAAAGTTGTTTCATGGCTGTACACATCAACACAAAAAAGTTGTTATCGCAGTGCATGCAATGCTTAGACAATACAAATACTATACTTTTCAATTTTACACCAAAACACTTACTGCAAACCTAATGGAAACAACTTAGTTTAACTTCCCACATGATTCTGAGATGTCTGAAAGTTGTTTCATACCTGTGCACATAAAGACAAAAAAGTTGATTTCTCAGTGAATAGAATGCTTTGACATAAATGTAGTTTCCATTTCAATTGTTCTCAAAAGTCCTGACTGCAAACCTAATGGAAACACCTTTGGTTAACTTCCCACATGAGTATGAGTAGGTTTAAAGGTGTTTCATGCCTCACTTCATCAAGACAAAAAAGTTACTTTTCAGTGCTACACTGCTCTGACATTAAGATAGTATACATCTCAATTTTACACCAAAGTACTTACTACAAACCTAATGGAAACACCTTAGTTTAACTTACCACATGATTATGAGTAGTTTGAAAGTTGTTTCATGGCTGTACACATCAACACAAAAAAGTTGTTTTCTCAGTGCATGCAATGATTTATAATACAAATAGTATACATTTCAATTTTACACCAAAGCACTTACTGCAAACATAATGGAAACACCTAAGGTTAACTTTCCACATGATTATGAGTAGTTTGAAAGTTGTTTCATGGCTGTACACATCAACACAAAAAAGTTGTTATCGCAGTGCATGCAATGCTTAGACAATACAAATAGTATACATTTCAATTTTACACCAAAGCACTTACTGCAAACCTAATGGAAACAACTTAGATTAACTTCCCACATGATTCTGAGATGTCTGAAAGTTGTTTCATTCCTGTGCACATAAAGACAAAAAAGTTGATTTCTCAGTGAATAGTATGCTTTTACATAAATGTAGTTTCCATTTCAATTATACTCAAAACTCCTGACTGCAAACCTAATGGAAACACCTTAGGTTAACTTTCCACATGATTAGGAGTAGTTTGAAAGTTTTCACGGCTGTACACATCAACACAAAAAAGTTGTTATCTCAGTGCATGCAATGCTTAGACAATACAAATAGTATACATTTCAATTTTACACCAAAGCACTTACTGCAAACCTAATGGAAACAGCTTAGTTTAACTTCCCACATGATTCTGAGATGTCTGAAAGTTGTTTCATACCTGTGGACATAAAGACAAAAAAGTTGATTTCTCAGTGAATAGAATGCTTTGACATAAATGCAGTTTCCATTTCAATTCTACTCAAAAGTCCTGACTGCAAACCTAGTGGAAACACCTTAGGTTAACTTTCCACATGATTATGAGTAGTTTGAAAGTTGTTTCATGGCTGTACACATCAACACAAAAAAGTTGTTATCTCAGTGCATGCAATGCTTAGACAATACAAATAGTATACATTTCAATTTTACACCAAAGCACTAACTGTAAACCTAATGGAAACACTTTAAGTTAACTTCCCACATGATTCTGAGATGTCTGAAAGTTGTTTCATACCTGTGCACATAAAGACAAAAAAGTTGATTTCTCAGTGAATAGAATGCTTTGACATAAATGCAGTTTCCATTTCAATTCTACTCAAAAGTCCTGACTGCAAACCTAATGGAAACACCTTAGGTTAACGTTCCACATGATTATGAGTAGTTTGAAAGTTGTTTCATGGCTGTACACATCAACACAAAAAAGTTGTTATCTCAGTGCATGCAATGCTTAGAAAATACAAATAGTATACATTTCAATTTTACACCAAAGCACTTACTGCAAACCTAATGGAAACACTTTAAGTTAACTTCCCACATGATTCTGAGATGTCTGAAAGTTGTTTCATACCTGTGCACATAAAGACAAAAAAGTTGATTTCTCAGTGAATAGAATGCTTTGACATAAATGCAGTTTCCATTTCAATTCTACTCAAAAGTCCTGACTGCAAACCTAATGGAAACACCTTAGGTTAACGTTCCACATGATTATGAGTAGTTTGAAAGTTGTTTCATGGCTGTACACATCAACACAAAAAAGTTTTTATCTCAGTGCATGCAATGCTTAGAAAATACAAATAGTATACATTTCAATTTTACACCAAAGCACTTACTGCAAACCTAATGGAAACACTTTAAGCTAACTTCCCACATGATTCTGAGATGTCTGAAAGTTGTTTCATACCTGTGGATATAAAGACAAAAAAGTTGATTTCTCAGTGAATAGAATGCTTTGACATAAATGCAGTTTCCATTTCAATTCTATTCATAAGTCCTGACTGCAAACCTAGTGGAAACACCTTAGGTTAACTTTCCACATGATTATGAGTAGTTTGAAAGTTGTTATATGGCTGTACACATCAACACAAAAAAGTTGTTATCTCAGTGCATGCAATGCTTAGACAATACAAATAGTATACATTTCAATTTTACACCAAAGCACTTACTGCAAACCTAATGGAAACACTTTAAGTTAACTTCCCACATGATTCTGAGATGTCTGAAAGTTGTTTCATGGCTGTACACATCAACAGAAAAAAGTTGATTTCTCAGTGAATAGAATGCTTTGACATAAATGCAGTTTCCATTTCAATTCTACTCAAAAGTCCTGACTGCAAACCTAATGGAAACACCTTAGGTTAACGTTCCACATGATTATGAGTAGTTTGAAAGTTGTTTCATGGCTGTACACATCAACACAAAAAAGTTTTTATCTCAGTGCATGCAATGCTTAGAAAATACAAATAGTATACATTTCAATTTTACACCAAAGCACTTACTGCAAACCTAATGGAAACACTTTAAGCTAACTTCCCACATGATTCTGAGATGTCTGAAAGTTGTTTCATACCTGTGCACATAAAGACAAAAAAGTTGATTTCTCAGTGAATAGAATGCTTTGACATAAATGCAGTTTCCATTTCAATTCTACTCAAAAGTCCTGACTGCAAACCTAATGGAAACACCTTAGGTTAACTTTCCACATGATTATGAGTAGTTTGAAAGTTGTTTCATGGCTGTACACATCAACACAAAAAAGTTGTTATCTCAGTGCATGCAATGCTTAGACAATACAAATAGTATACATTTCAATTTTACACCAAAGCACTAACTGTAAACCTAATGGAAACACTTTAAGTTAACTTCCCACATGATTCTGAGATGTCTGAAAGTTGTTTCATACCTGTGCACATAAAGACAAAAAAGTTGATTTCTCAGTGAATAGAATGCTTTGACATAAATGCAGTTTCCATTTCAATTCTACTCAAAAGTCCTGACTGCAAACCTAATGGAAACACCTTAGGTTAACGTTCCACATGATTATGAGTAGTTTGAAAGTTGTTTCATGGCTGTACACATCAACACAAAAAAGTTGTTATCTCAGTGCATGCAATGCTTAGAAAATACAAATAGTATACATTTCAATTTTACACCAAAGCACTTACTGCAAACCTAATGGAAACACTTTAAGTTAACTTCCCACATGATTCTGAGATGTCTGAAAGTTGTTTCATACCTGTGCACATAAAGACAAAAAAGTTGATTTCTCAGTGAATAGAATGCTTTGACATAAATGCAGTTTCCATTTCAATTCTACTCAAAAGTCCTGACTGCAAACCTAATGGAAACACCTTAGGTTAACGTTCCACATGATTATGAGTAGTTTGAAAGTTGTTTCATGGCTGTACACATCAACACAAAAAAGTTTTTATCTCAGTGCATGCAATGCTTAGAAAATACAAATAGTATACATTTCAATTTTACACCAAAGCACTTACTGCAAACCTAATGGAAACACTTTAAGCTAACTTCCCACATGATTCTGAGATGTCTGAAAGTTGTTTCATACCTGTGCACATAAAGACAAAAAAGTTGATTTCTCAGTGAATAGAATGCTTTGACATAAATGCAGTTTCCATTTCAATTCTACTCAAAAGTCCTGACTGCAAACCTAATGGAAACACCTTAGGTTAACTTTCCACATGATTATGAGTAGTTTGAAAGTTGTTTCATGGCTGTACACATCAACACAAAAAAGTTGTTATCTCAGTGCATGCAATGCTTAGACAATACAAATAGTATACATTTCAATTTTACACCAAAGCACTAACTGTAAACCTAATGGAAACACTTTAAGTTAACTTCCCACATGATTCTGAGATGTCTGAAAGTTGTTTCATACCTGTGCACATAAAGACAAAAAAGTTGATTTCTCAGTGAATAGAATGCTTTGACATAAATGCAGTTTCCATTTCAATTCTACTCAAAAGTCCTGACTGCAAACCTAATGGAAACACCTTAGGTTAACGTTCCACATGATTATGAGTAGTTTGAAAGTTGTTTCATGGCTGTACACATCAACACAAAAAAGTTGTTTTCTCAGTGCATGCAATGATTTATAATACAAATAGTATACATTTCAATTTTACACCAAAGCACTTACTGCAAACATAATGGAAACACCTAAGGTTAACTTTCCACATGATTATGAGTAGTTTGAAAGTTGTTTCATGGCTGTACACATCAACACAAAAAAGTTGTTATCGCAGTGCATGCAATGCTTAGACAATACAAATAGTATACATTTCAATTTTACACCAAAGCACTTACTGCAAACCTAATGGAAACAACTTAGATTAACTTCCCACATGATTCTGAGATGTCTGAAAGTTGTTTCATTCCTGTGCACATAAAGACAAAAAAGTTGATTTCTCAGTGAATAGAATGCTTTGACATAAATGCAGTTTCCATTTCAATTCTACTCAAAAGTCCTGACTGCAAACCTAATGGAAACACCTTAGGTTAACTTTCCACATGATTATGAGTAGTTTGAAAGTTGTTTCATGGCTGTACACATCAACACAAAAAAGTTGTTATCTCAGTGCATGCAATGCTTAGACAATACAAATAGTATACATTTCAATTTTACACCAAAGCACTTACTGCAAACCTAATGGAAACACTTTAAGTTAACTTCCCACATGATTCTGAGATGTCTGAAAGTTGTTTCATACCTGTGCACATAAAGACAAAAAAGTTGATTTCTCAGTGAATAGAATGCTTTGACATAAATGCAGTTTCCATTTCAATTCTACTCAAAAGTCCTGACTGCAAACCTAATGGAAACACCTTAGGTTAACTTTCCACATGATTGTGAGTAGTTTGAAAGTTGTTTCATGGCTGTACACATCAACACAAAAAAGTTGTTATCTCAGTGCATGCAATGCTTAGACAATACAAATAGTATACATTTCAATTTTACACCAAAGCACTTACTGCAAACCTAATGGAAACAACTTAGATTAACTTCCCACATGATTCTGAGATGTCTGAAAGTTGTTTCATACCTGTGCACATCAAGACAAAAAAGTTGTTTTCTCAGTGCATGCAATGCTTTTAGAATACAAATAGAATACATTTCAATTTTACACCAAAGCACTTACTGGAAACCTAATGGAAACAACTTAGATTAACTTCCCACATGATTCTGAGATGTCTGAAAGTTGTTTCATACCTGTGCACATAAAGACAAAAAACTTGATTTCTCAGTGAATAGAATGCTTTGACATAAATGTAGTTTCCATTTCAATTGTTCTCAAAAGTCCTGACTGCAAACCTAATGGAAACACCTTTGGTTAACTTCCCACATGAGTATGAGTAGGTTTAAAGTTGTTTCATGCCTCACTTCATCAAGACAAAAAAGTTACTTTTCAGTGCTACTCTGCTCTGACATTAAGATAGTATACATCTCAATTTTACACCAAAGTACTTACTGCAAACCTAATGGAAACACCTTAGGTTAACTTCCCACATGATTATGAGTAGTTTGAAAGTTGTTTCATGGCTGTACACATCAACACAAAAAAGTTGTTATCTCAGTGCATGCAATGCTTAGACAATGCAAATAGTATACATTTCAATTTTACATCAAAGCACTTACTGCAAACCTAATGGAAACACCTAAGGTTAACTTTCCACATGATTATGAGTAGTTTGAAAGCTGTTTCATGGCTGTACACATCAACACAAAAAAGTTGTTTTCTCAGTGCATGCAATGATTTATAATACAAATAGTATACATTTCAATTTTACACCAAAGCACTTACTGCAAACATAATGGAAACACCTAAGGTTAACTTTCCACATGATTATGAGTAGTTTGAAAGTTGTTTCATGGCTGTGCACATCAACACAAAAAAGTTGTTATCGCAGTGCATGCAATGCTTAGACAATACAAATAGTATACATTTCAATTTTACACCAAAGCACTTGCTGCAAACCTAATGGAAACAACTTAGATTAACTTCCCACATGATTCTGAGATGTCTGAAAGTTGTTTCATTCCTGTGCACATAAAGACAAAAAAGTTGATTTCTCAGTGAATAGTATGCTTTTACATAAATGTAGTTTCCATTTCAATTATACTCAAAAGTCCTGACTGCAAACCTAATGGAAACACCTTAGGTTAACTTTCCACATGATTAGGAGTAGTTTGAAAGTTTTCATGGCTGTACACATCAACACAAAAAAGTTGTTATCTCAGTGCATGCAATGCTTAGATAATACAAATAGTATACATTTCAATTTTACACCAAAGCACTTACTGCAAAACTAATGGAAACAACTTCGTTTAACTTCCCACATGATTCTGAGATGTCTGAAAGTTGTTTCATACCTGTGCACATAAAGACAAAAAAGTTGATTTCTCAGTCAATAGAATGCTTTGACATAAATGCAGTTTCCATTTCAATTCTACTCAAAAGTCCTGACTGCAAACCTAATGGAAACACCTTAGGTTAACGTTCCACATGATTATGAGTAGTTTGAAAGTTGTTTCATGGCTGTACACATCAACACAAAAAAGTTGTTATCTCAGTGCATGCAATGCTTAGAAAATACAAATAGTATACATTTCAATTTTACACCAAAGCACTTACTGCAAACCTAATGGAAACACTTTAAGTTAACTTCCCACATGATTCTGAGATGTCTGAAAGTTGTTTCATACCTGTGCACATAAAGACAAAAAAGTTGATTTCTCAGTGAATAGAATGCTTTGACATAAATGCAGTTTCCATTTCAATTCTACTCAAAAGTCCTGACTGCAAACCTAATGGAAACACCTTAGGTTAACTTTCCACATGATTATGAGTAGTTTGAAAGTTGTTTCATGGCTGTACACATCAACACAAAAAAGTTGTTATCTCAGTCCACGCAATGCTTCGACAATACAAATAGTATACATTTCAATTTTACACCAAAGCACTAACTGTAAACCTAATGGAAACACTTTAAGTTAACTTCCCACATGATTCTGAGATGTCTGAAAGTTGTTTCATACCTGTGCACCTAAAGACAAAAAAGTTGATTTCACAGTGAATAGAATGCTTTGACTTAAAAGTAGTATACATTTCAATTCTACTCAAAAGTCCTGACTGCAGACCTAATGGAAACACCTTTGGTTAACTTCCCACATGAGTATGAGTAGGTTTAAAGTTGTTTCATGCCTCAGTTCATCAAGACAAAAAAGTTACTCTTCAGTGCTACTATGCTCTGACAGTAAGGTAGTATACATCTCAATTTTACACCAAAGTACTTACTGCAAACCTAATGGAAACACCTTAGGTTAACTTCCCACATCATTATGAGTAGTTTGTAAGTTGTTTCATGGCTGTACACATCAACACAAAAAAGTTGTTATCTCAGTGCATGCAATGCTTAGACAATACAAATAGAATACATTTCAATTTTACACCAAAGCACTTACTGCAAACCTAATGGAAACAACTTAGTTTAACTTCCCACATGATTCTGAGATGTCTGAAAGTTGTTTCATACCTGTGCACATCAAGACAAAAAAGTTGTTATCGCAGTGCATGCAATGCTTAGACAATACAAATAGTATACATTTCAATTTTGCACCAAAGCACTTACTGCAAACCTAATGGAAACAACTTAGTTTAACTTCCCACATGATTCTGAGATGTCTGAAAGTTGTTTCATACCTGTGCACATAAAGACAAAAAAGTTGATTTCTCAGTGAATAGAATGCTTTGACATAAATGTAGTTTCCATTTCAATTGTACTCAAAAGTCCTGACTGCAAACCTAATGGAAACACCTTTGGTTAACTTCCCACATGAGTATGAGTAGGTTTAAAGTTGTTTCATGCCTCACTTCATCAAGACAAAAGATTTACTTCTCAGTGCTACTCTGCTCTGACATTAAGATAGTATACATCTCAATTTTACACCAAAGTACTTACTGCAAACCTAATGGAAACACCTTAGGTTAACTTCCCACATGATTATGAGTAGTTTGAAAGTTGTTTCATGGCTGTACAAATCAACACAAAAAAGTTGTTATCTCAGTGCATGCAATGCCTAGACAATACAAATAGTATACATTTCAATTTTACATCAAAGCACTTACTGCAAACCTAATGGAAACACCTAAGGTTAACTTTCCACATGATTATGAGTAGTTTGAAAGCTGTTTCATGGCTGTACACATCAACACAAAAAAGTTGTTATCTCAGTGCATTGAAAGCTTAGACAATACAAATAGTATACATTTCAATTTTACATCAAAGCACTTACTGCAAACCTAATGGAAACACCTAAGGTTAACTTTCCACATGATTGTGAGTAGCTTGAAAGCTGTTTCATGGCTGTACACATCAACACAAAAAAGTTGTTATCTCAGTGCATGCAATGCTTAGACAATACAAATAGGATACATTTCAATTTTACATCAAAGCACTTACTGCAAACCTAATGGAAACAACTTAGATTAACTTCCCACATGATTCTGAGATGTCTGAAAGTTGTTTCATACCTGTGCACATCAAGACAAAGAAGTTGTTTTCTCAGTGCATGCAATGCTTTTAGAATACAAATAGTATACATTTCAATTTTACACCAAAGCTCTTACTGGAAACCTAATGGAAACAACTTAGATTAACTTCCCACATGATTCTGAGGTGTCTGAAAGTTGTTTCATACCTGTGCACATAAAGATAAAAAAGTTGATTTCTCAGTGAATAGAATGCTTTGACATAAATGTAGTTTCCATTTCAATTGTTCTCAAAAGTCCTGACTGCAAACCTAATGGAAACACCTTTGGTTATCTTCCCACATGAGTATGAGTAGGTTTAAAGTTGTTTCATGCCTCACTTCATCAAGACAAAAAAGTTACTTTTCAGTGCTACTCTGCTCTGACATTAAGATAGTATACAACTCAATTTTACACCAAAGTACTTACTGCAAACCTAATGGAAACACCTTAGGTTAACTTCCCACATGATTCTGAGATGTCTGAAAGTTGTTTCATACCTGTGCACATCAAGACAAAAAAGTTGTTTTCTCAGTGCATGCAATGCTTTTACAATACAAATAGTAGAGATTTCAATTTTACACCAAAGCACTTACTGCAAACCTAATCGAAACACCTAAGGTTAACTTTCCACATGATTATGAGTAGTTTGAAAGTTGTTTCATGGCTGTACACATCAACACAAAAAAGTTGTTATCGCAGTGCATGCAATGCTTAGACAATACAAATACTATACTTTTCAATTTTACACCAAAGCACTTACTGCAAACCTAATGGAAACAACTTAGTTTAACTTCCCACATGATTCTGAGATGTCTGAAAGTTGTTTCATACCTGTGCACATAAAGACAAAAAAGTTGATTTCTCAGTGAATAGAATGCTTTGACATAAATGTAGTTTCCATTTCAATTGTTCTCAAAAGTCCTGACTGCAAACCTAATGGAAACACCTTTGGTTTTCTTCCCACATGAGTATGAGTAGGTTTAAAGGTGTTTCATGCCTCACTTCATCAAGACAAAAAAGTTACTTTTCAGTGCTACACTGCTCTGACATTAAGATAGTATACATCTCAATTTTACACCAAAGTACTTACTGCAAACCTAATGGAAACACCTTAGTTTAACTTACCACATGATTATGAGTAGTTTGAAAGTTGTTTCATGGCTGTACACATCAACACAAAAAAGTTGTTTTCTCAGTGCATGCAATGATTTATAATACAAATAGTATACATTTCAATTTTACACCAAAGCACTTACTGCAAACATAATGGAAACACCTAAGGTTAACTTTCCACATGATTATGAGCAGTTTGAAAGTTGTTTCATGGCTGTACACATCAACACAAAAAAGTTGTTATCGCAGTGCATGCAATGCTTAGACAATACAAATAGGATACATTTCAATTTTACATCAAAGCACTTACTGCAAACCTAATGGAAACAACTTAGATTAACTTCCCACATGATTCTGAGATGTCTGAAAGTTGTTTCATACCTGTGCACATCAAGACAAAAAAGTTGTTTTCTCAGTGCATGCAATGCTTTTACAATACAAATAGTAGAGATTTCAATTTTACACCAAAGCACTTACTGCAAACCTAATCGAAATACCTAAGGTTAACTTTCCACATGATTATGAGTAGTTTGAAACTTGTTTCATGGCTGTACACATCAACACAAAAAAGTTGTTATTGCAGTGCATGCAATGCTTAGACAATACAAATACTATACTTTTCAATTTTACACCAAAGCACTTACTGCAAACCTAATGGAAACAACTTAGTTTAACTTCCCACATGATTCTGAGATGTCTGAAAGTTGTTTCATACCTGTGCACATAAAGACAAAAAAGTTGATTTCTCAGTGAATAGAATGCTTTGACATAAATGTAGTTTCCATTTCAATTGTTCTCAAAAGTCCTGACTGCAAACCTAATGGAAACACCTTTGGTTAACTTCCCACATGAGTATGAGTAGGTTTAAAGGTGTTTCATGCCTCACTTCATCAAGACAAAAAAGTTACTTTTCAGTGCTACACTGCTCTGACATTAAGATAGTATACATCTCAATTTTACACCAAAGTACTTACTGCAAACCTAATGGAAACACCTTAGTTTAACTTACCACATGATTATGAGTAGTTTGAAAGTTGTTTCATGGCTCTACACATCAACACAAAAAAGTTGTTTTCTCAGTGCATGCAATGATTTATAATACAAATAGTATACATTTCAATTTTACACCAAAGCACTTACTGCAAACATAATGGAAACACCTAAGGTTAACTTTCCACATGATTATGAGTAGTTTGAAAGTTGTTTCATGACTATACACATCAACACAAAAAAGTTGTTATCGCAGTGCATGCAATGCTTAGACAATACAAATAGTATACATTTCAATTTTACACCAAAGCACTTACTGCAAACCTAATGGTAACAACTTAGATTAACTTCCCACATGATTCTGAGATGTCTGAAAGTTGTTTCATTCCTGTGCACATAAAGACAAAAAAGTTGATTTCTCAGTGAATAGTATGCTTTTACATAAATGTAGTTTCCATTTCAATTATACTCAAAAGTCCTGACGGCAAACCTAATGGAAACACCTTAGGTTAACTTTCCACATGATTAGGAGTAGTTTGAAAGTTTTCATGGCTGTACACATCAACACAAAAAAGTTGTTATCTCAGTGCATGCAATGCTTAGACAATACAAATAGTATACATTTCAATTTTACACCAAAGCACTTACTGCAAACCTAATGGAAACAACTTAGTTTAACTTCCCATATGATTCTGAGATGTCTGAAAGTTGTTTCATACCTGTGGACATAAAGACAAAAAAGTTGATTTCTCAGTGAATAGAATGCTTTGACATAAATGCAGTTTCCATTTCAATTCTACTCAAAAGTCCTGACTGCAAACCTAGTGGAAACACCTTAGGTTAACTTTCCACATGATTATGAGTAGTTTGAAAGTTGTTTCATGGCTGTACACATCAACACAAAAAAGTTGTTATCTCAGTGCATGCAATGCTTAGACAATACAAATAGTATACATTTAAATTTTACACCAAAGCACTTACTGCAAACCTAATGGAAACACTTTAAGTTAACTTCCCAGATGATTCTGAAATGTCTGAAAGTTGTTTCATACCTGTGCACATAAAGACAAAAAAGTTGATTTCTCAGTCAATAGAATGCTTTGACATAAATGCAGTTTCCATTTCAATTCTACTCAAAAGTCCTGACTGCAAACCTAATGGAAACACCTTAGGTTAACGTTCCACATGATTATGAGTAGTTTGAAAGTTGTTTCATGGCTGTACACATCAACACAAAAAAGTTGTTATCTCAGTGCATGCAATGCTTAGAAAATACAAATAGTATACATTTCAATTTTACACCAAAGCACTTACTGCAAACCTAATGGAAACACTTCAAGTTAACTTCCCACATGATTCTGAGATGTCTGAAAGTTGTTTCATACCTGTGCACATAAAGAGAAAACAGTTGATTTCTCAGTGAATAGAATGCTTTGACATAAATGCAGTTTCCATTTCAATTCTACTCAAAAGTCCTGACTGCAAACCTAATGGAATCACCTTTGGTTAACTTCCCACATGAGTATGAGTAGGTTTAAAGTTGTTTCATGCCTCACTTCATCAAGACAAAAAAGTTACTTCTCAGTGCTACTCTGCTCTGACATTAAGATAGTATACATTTCAATTTTACACCAAAGCACTTACTGCAAACCTAATGGAAACAAGTTAGTTTAACTTCCCACATGATTCTGAGATGTCTGAAAGTTGTTTCATACCTGTGCACATCAAGACAAAAAAGTTGTTATCTCAGTGCATGCAATGCTTAGACAATACAAATAGTATACATTTCAATTTTACATCAAAGCACTTACTGCAAACCTAATGGAAACACCTAAGGTTAACTTTCCACATGATTATGAGTAGTTTGAAAGCTGTTTCATGGCTGTACACATCAACACAAAAAAGTTGTTATCTCAGTGCATGCAATGCTTAGACAATACAAATAGGATACATATCAATTTTACATCAAAGCACTTACTGCAAACCTAATGGAAACAACTTAGATTAACTTCGCACATGATTCTGAGATGTCTGAAAGTTGTTTCATACCTGTGCACATCAAGACAAAGAAGTTGTTTTCTCAGTGCATGCAATGCTTTTAGAATACAAATAGTATACATTTCAATTTTACACCAAAGCACTTACTGGAAACCTAATGGAAACAACTTAGATTAACTTCCCACATGATTCTGAGGTGTCTGAAAGTTGTTTCATACCTGTGCACATAAAGACAAAAAAGTTGATTTCTCAGTGAATAGAATGCTTTGACATAAATGTAGTTTCCATTTCAATTGTTCTCAAAAGTCCTGACTGCAAACCTAATGGAAACACCTTTGGTTAACTTCCCACATGAGTATGAGTAGGCTTAAAGTTGTTTCATGCCTCACTTCATCAAGACAAAAAAGTTACTTTTCAGTGCTACTCTGCTCTGACATTAAGATAGTATACATCTCAATTTTACACCAAAGTACTTACTGCAAACCTAATGGAAACACCTTAGGTTAACTTCCCACATGATTATGAGTAGTTTGAAAGTTGTTTCATGGCTGTACACATCAACACAAAAAAGTTGTTATCTCAGTGCATGCAATGCTTAGACAATACAAATAGTATACATTTCAATTTTACATCAAAGCACTTACTGCAAACCTAATGGAAACACCTAAGGTTAACTTTCGACATGATTATGAGTAGTTTGAACGTTGTTTCATGGCTGTACACATCAACACAAATAAGTTGTTATCTCAGTGCATGCAATGCTTAGACAATACAAATAGTATACATTTCAATTTTACATCAAAGCACTTACTGCAAACCTAATGGAAACAACTTAGATTAACTTCCCACATGATTCTGAGATGTCTGAAAGCTGTTTCATACCTGTGGACATAAAGACAAAAAAGTTGATTTCTCAGTGAATAGAATGCTTTGACATAAATGCAGTTTCCATTTCAATTCTACTCAAAAGTCCTGACTGCAAACCTAATGGAAACACCTTTGGTTAACTTCCCACATGAGTATGAGTAGGTTTAAAGTTGTTTCATGCCTCACTTCATCAAGACAAAAAAGTTACTTTTCAGTGCTACTCTGCTCTGACATTAAGATAGTATACATCTCAATTTTACACCAAAGTACTTACTGCAAACCTAATGGAAACACCTTAGGTTAACTTCCCACATGATTCTGAGATGTCTGAAAGTTGTTTCATACCTGTGCACATCAAGACAAAAAAGTTGTTTTCTCAGTGCATGCAATGCTTTTACAATACAAATAGTAGAGATTTCAATTTTACACCAAAGCACTTACTGCAAACCTAATCGAAACACCTAAGGTTAACTTTCCACATGATTATGAGATGTCTGAAAGTTGTTTCATACCTGTGCACATCAAGACAAAAAAGGTGTTTTCTCAGTGCATGCAATGATTTATAATACAAATAGTATACATTTCAATTTTACACCAAAGCACTTACTGCAAACATAATGGAAACACCTAAGGTTAACTTTCCACATGATTATGAGCAGTTTGAAAGTTGTTTCATGGCTCTACACATCAACACAAAAAAGTTGTTATCGCAGTGCATGCAATGCTTAGACAATACAAATAGTATACATTTCAATTTTACATCAAAGCACTTACTGCAAACCTAATGGAAACAACTTAGATTAACTTCCCACATGATTCTGAGATATCTGAAAGTTGTTTCATACCTGTGCACATCAAGACAAAAAAGGTGCTTTCTCAGTGCATGCAATGCTTTTACAATACAAATAGTATACATTTCAATTTTACAGCAAAGCACTTACTGCAAACCTAATGGAAACAACTTAGATTAACTTCCCACATGATTCTGAGATGTCTGAAAGTTGTTTCATACCTGTGCACATCAAGACAAAAAAGTTGTTTTCTCAGTGCATGCAATGCTTATATAATACAAATAGTATACATTTCAATTTTACACCAAAGCACTTACTGCAAACATAATGGAAACACCTAAGGTTAACTTTCCACATGATTATGAGTAGTTTGAAAGTTGTTTCATGGCTGTACACATCAACACAAAAAAGTTGTTATCGCAGTGCATTCAATGCTTAGACAATACAAATTGTATACATTTCAATTTTACACCAAAGCACTTACTGCAAACATAATGGAAACAACTTAGATTAACTTCCCACATGATTCTGAGATGTCTGAAAGTTGTTTCATTCCTGTGCACATAAAGACAAAAAAGTTGATTTCTCAGTGAATAGTATGCTTTTACATAAATGTAGTTTCCATTTCAATTATACTCAAAAGTCCTGACTGCAAACCTAATGGAAACACCTTTTGTTAACTTCCCACATGAGTATGAGTAGGTTTAAAGTTGTTTCATGCCTCACTTCATCAAGACAAAAAAGTTACTTTTCAGTGCGACTCTGCTCTGACATTAAGATAGTATACATCTCAATTTTACACCAAAGTACTTCCTGCAAACCTAATGGAAACACCTTAGGTTAACTTCCCACATGATTATGAGTAGTTTGAAAGTTGTTTCATGGCTGTACAGATCAACACAAAAAAGTTGTTATCTCAGTGCATGCAATGCTTAGACAATACAAATAGTATACATTTCAATTTTACATCAAAGCACTTACTGCAAACCTAATGGAAACACCTAAGGTTAACTTTCCACATGATTATGAGTAGTTTGAAAGTTGTTTCATGGCTGTACACATCAACACAAAAAAGTTGTTATCTCAGTGCATGCAATGCTTAGACAATACAAATAGTATACATTTCAATTTTACATCAAAGCACTTACTGCAAACCTAATGGAAACAACTTAGATTAACTTCCCACATGATTCTGAGATGTCTGAAAGCTGTTTCATACCTGTGGACATAAAGACAAAAAAGTTGATTTCTCAGTGAATATAATGCTTTGACATAAATGCAGTTTCCATTTCAATTGTACTCAAAAGTCCTGACTGCAAACCTAATGGAAACACCTTTGGTTAACTTCCCACATGAGTACGAGTAGGTTTAAAGTTGTTTCATGCCTCACTTCATCAAGACAAAAAAGTTACTTTTCAGTGCTACTCTGCTCTGACATTAAGATAGTATACATCTCAATTTTACACCAAAGTACTTACTGCAAACCTAATGGAAACACCTTAGGTTAACTTCACACATGATTCTGAGATGTCTGAAAGTTGTTTCATACCTGTGCACATCAAGACAAAAAAGTTGTTTTCTCAGTGCATGCAATGCTTTTACAATACAAATAGTAGAGATTTCAATTTTACACCAAAGCACTTACTGCAAACCTAATCGAAACACCTAAGGTTAACTTTCCACATGATTATGAGTAGTTTGAAAGTTGTTTCATGGCTGTACACATCAACACAAAAAAGTTGTTATCGCAGTGCATGCAATGCTTAGACAATACAAATACTATACTTTTCAATTTTACACCAAAGCACTTACTGCAAACCTAATGGAAACAACTTAGTTTAACTTCCCACATGATTCTGAGATGTCTGAAAGTTGTTTCATACCTGTGCACATAAAGACAAAAAAGTTGATTTCTCAGTGAATAGAATGCTTTGACATAAATGTAGTTTCCATTTCAATTGTTCTCAAAAGTCCTGACTGCAAACCTAATGGAAACACCTTTGGTTAACTTCCCACATGAGTATGAGTAGGTTTAAAGGTGTTTCATGCCTCACTTCATCAAGACAAAAAAGTTACTTTTCAGTGCTACACTGCTCTGACATTAAGATAGTATACATCTCAATTTTACACCAAAGTACTTACTGCAAACCTAATGGAAACACCTTAGTTTAACTTACCACATGATTATGAGTAGTTTGAAAGTTGTTTCATGGCTGTACACATCAACACAAAAAAGTTGTTTTCTCAGTGCATGCAATGATTTATAATACAAATAGTATACATTTCAATTTTACACCAAAGCACTTACTGCAAACATAATGGAAACACCTAAGGTTAACTTTCCACATGATTATGAGTAGTTTGAAAGTTGTTTCATGGCTGAACACATCAACACAAAAAAGTTGTTATCGCAGTGCATGCAATGCTTAGACAATACAAATAGTATACATTTCAATTTTACACCAAAGCACTTACTGCAAACCTAATGGAAACAACTTAGATTAACTTCCCACATGATTCTGAGATGTCTGAAAGTTGTTTCATTCCTGTGCACATAAAGACAAAAAAGTTGATTTCTCAGTGAATAGTATGCTTTTACATAAATGTAGTTTCCATTTCAATTATACTCAAAAGTCCTGACTGCAAACCTAATGGAAACACCTTAGGTTAACTTTCCACATGATTAGGAGTAGTTTGAAAGTTTTCATGGCTGTACACATCAACACAAAAAAGTTGTTATCTCAGTGCATGCAATGCTTAGACAATACAAATAGAATACATTTCAATTTTACACCAAAGCACTTACTGCAAACCTAATGGAAACAACTTAGTTTAACTTCCCACATGATTCTGAGATGTCTGAAAGTTGTTTCATACCTGTGCACATCAAGACAAAAAAGTTGTTATCGCAGTGCATGCAATGCTTAGACAATACAAATAGTATACTTTTCAATTTTACACCAAAGCACTTACTGCAAACCTAATGGAAACACCTAAGGTTAACTTTCCACATGATTATGAGTAGTTTGAAAGCTGTTTCATGGCTGTACACATCAACACAAAAAAGTTGTTATCTCACTGCATGCAATGCTTAGACAATACAAATAGTATACATTTCAATTTTACATCAAAGCACTTACTGCAAACCTAATGGAAACACCTAAGTTTAACATTCCACATGATTATGAGTAGTTTGAAAGTTGTTTCATGGCTGTACACATCAACACAAAAAAGTTGTTATCTCAGTGCATGCAATGCTTAGACAATACAAATAGGATACATTTCAATTTTACATCAAAGCACTTGCTGCAAACCTAATGGAAACAACTTAGATTAACTTCCCACATGATTCTGAGATGTCTGAAAGTTGTTTCATACCTGTGCACATCAAGACAAAAAAGTTGTTTTCTCAGTGCATGCAATGCTTTTAGAATACAAATAGTATACATTTCAATTTTACACCAAAGCACTTACTGGAAACCTAATGGAAAAAACTTAGATGAACTTCCCACATGATTCTGAGATGTCTGAAAGTTGTTTCATACCTGTGCACATAAAGACAAAAAAGTTGATTTCTCAGTGAATAGAATGCTTTGACATAAATGTAGTTTCCATTTCAATTGTTCTGAAAAGTCCAGACTGCAAACCTAATGGAAACACCTTTGGTTAACTTCCCACATGAGTATGAGTAGGTTTAATGTTGTTTCATGCCTCACTTCATCAAGACAAAAAAGTTACTTTTCAGTGCTACTCTGCTCTGACATTAAGATAGTATACATCTCAATTTTACACCAAAGTACTTACTGCAAACCTAATGGGAACACCTTAGGTTAACTTCCCACATGATTATGAGTAGTTTGAAAGTTGTTTCATGGCTGTACACATCAACACAAAAAAGTTGTTATCTCAGTGCATGCAATGCTTAGACAATACAAATAGTATACATTTCAATTTTACATCAAAGCACTTACTGCAAACCTAATGGAAACACCTAAGGTTAACTTTCCACATGATTATGAGTAGTTTGAAAGCTGTTTCATGGCTGTACACATCAACACAAAAAAGTTGTTATCTCAGTGCATGCAATGCTTAGACAATACAAATAGGATACATATCAATTTTACATCAAAGCACTTACTGCAAACCTAATGGAAACAACTTAGATTAACTTCCCACATGATTCTGAGATGTCTGAAAGTTGTTTCATACCTGTGCACATCAAGACAAAGAAGTTGTTTTCTCAGTGCATGCAATGCTTTTAGAATACAAATAGTATACATTTCAATTTTACACCAAAGCACTTACTGGAAACCTAATGGAAACAACTTAGATTAACTTCCCACATGATTCTGAGGTGTCTGAAAGTTGTTTCATACCTGTGCACATAAAGACAAAAAAGTTGATTTCTCAGTGAATAGAATGCTTTGACATAAATGTAGTTTCCATTTCAATTGTTCTCAAAAGTCCTGACTGCAAACCTAATGGAAACACCTTTGGTTAACTTCCCACATGAGTATGAGTAGGTTTAAAGTTGTTTCATGCCTCACTTCATCAAGACAAAAAAGTTACTTTTCAGTGCTACTCTGCTCTGACATTAAGATAGTATACATCTCAATTTTACACCAAAGTACTTACTGCAAACCTAATGGAAACACCTTAGGTTAACTTCCCACATGATTATGAGTAGTTTGAAAGTTGTTTCATGGCTGTACACATCAACACAAAAAAGTTGTTATCTCAGTGCATGCAATGCTTAGACAATACAAATAGTATACATTTCAATTTTACATCAAAGCACTTACTGCAAACCTAATGGAAACACCTAAGGTTAACTTTCGACATGATTATGAGTAGTTTGAAAGTTGTTTCATGGCTGTACACATCAACACAAATAAGTTGTTATCTCAGTGCATGCAATGCTTAGACAATACAAATAGTATACATTTCAATTTTACATCAAAGCACTTACTGCAAACCTAATGGAAACAACTTAGATTAACTTCCCACATGATTCTGAGATGTCTGAAAGCTGTTTCATACCTGTGGACATAAAGACAAAAAAGTTGATTTCTCAGTGAATAGAATGCTTTGACATAAATGCAGTTTCCATTTCAATTCTACTCAAAAGTCCTGACTGCAAACCTAATGGAAACACCTTTGGTTAACTTCCCACATGAGTATGAGTAGGTTTAAAGTTGTTTCATGCCTCACTTCATCAAGACAAAAAAGTTACTTTTCAGTGCTACTCTGCTCTGACATTAAGATAGTATACATCTCAATTTTACACCAAAGTACTTACTGCAAACCTAATGGAAACACCTTAGGTTAACTTCCCACATGATTCTGAGATGTCTGAAAGTTGTTTCATACCTGTGCACATCAAGACAAAAAAGTTGTTTTCTCAGTGCATGCAATGCTTTTACAATACAAATAGTAGAGATTTCAATTTTACACCAAAGCACTTACTGCAAACCTAATCGAAACACCTAAGGTTAACTTTCCACATGATTATGAGATGTCTGAAAGTTGTTTCATACCTGTGCACATCAAGACAAAAAAGGTGTTTTCTCAGTGCATGCAATGATTTATAATACAAATAGTATACATTTCAATTTTACACCAAAGCACTTACTGCAAACATAATGGAAACACCTAAGGTTAACTTTCCACATGATTATGAGCAGTTTGAAAGTTGTTTCATGGCTCTACACATCAACACAAAAAAGTTGTTATCGCAGTGCATGCAATGCTTAGACAATACAAATAGTATACATTTCAATTTTACATCAAAGCACTTACTGCAAACCTAATGGAAACAACTTAGATTAACTTCCCACATGATTCTGAGATGTCTGAAAGTTGTTTCATACCTGTGCACATCAAGACAAAAAAGGTGCTTTCTCAGTGCATGCAATGCTTTTACAATACAAATAGTATACATTTCAATTTTACAGCAAAGCACTTACTGCAAACCTAATGGAAACAACTTAGATTAACTTCCCACATGATTCTGAGATGTCTGAAAGTTGTTTCATACCTGTGCACATCAAGACAAAAAAGTTGTTTTCTCAGTGCATGCAATGCTTATATAATACAAATAGTATACATTTCAATTTTACACCAAAGCACTTACTGCAAACATAATGGAAACACCTAAGGTTAACTTTCCACATGATTATGAGTAGTTTGAAAGTTGTTTCATGGCTGTACACATCAACACAAAAAAGTTGTTATCGCAGTGCATTCAATGCTTAGACAATACAAATTGTATACATTTCAATTTTACACCAAAGCACTTACTGCAAACATAATGGAAACAACTTAGATTAACTTCCCACATGATTCTGAGATGTCTGAAAGTTGTTTCATTCCTGTGCACATAAAGACAAAAAAGTTGATTTCTCAGTGAATAGTATGCTTTTACATAAATGTAGTTTCCATTTCAATTATACTCAAAAGTCCTGACTGCAAACCTAATGGAAACACCTTTTGTTAACTTCCCACATGAGTATGAGTAGGTTTAAAGTTGTTTCATGCCTCACTTCATCAAGACAAAAAAGTTACTTTTCAGTGCGACTCTGCTCTGACATTAAGATAGTATACATCTCAATTTTACACCAAAGTACTTCCTGCAAACCTAATGGAAACACCTTAGGTTAACTTCCCACATGATTATGAGTAGTTTGAAAGTTGTTTCATGGCTGTACAGATCAACACAAAAAAGTTGTTATCTCAGTGCATGCAATGCTTAGACAATACAAATAGTATACATTTCAATTTTACATCAAAGCACTTACTGCAAACCTAATGGAAACACCTAAGGTTAACTTTCCACATGATTATGAGTAGTTTGAAAGTTGTTTCATGGCTGTACACATCAACACAAAAAAGTTGTTATCTCAGTGCATGCAATGCTTAGACAATACAAATAGTATACATTTCAATTTTACATCAAAGCACTTACTGCAAACCTAATGGAAACAACTTAGATTAACTTCCCACATGATTCTGAGATGTCTGAAAGCTGTTTCATACCTGTGGACATAAAGACAAAAAAGTTGATTTCTCAGTGAATATAATGCTTTGACATAAATGCAGTTTCCATTTCAATTGTACTCAAAAGTCCTGACTGCAAACCTAATGGAAACACCTTTGGTTAACTTCCCACATGAGTACGAGTAGGTTTAAAGTTGTTTCATGCCTCACTTCATCAAGAGAAAAAAGTTACTTTTCAGTGCTACTCTGCTCTGACATTAAGATAGTATACATCTCAATTTTACACCAAAGTACTTACTGCAAACCTAATGGAAACACCTTAGGTTAACTTCACACATGATTCTGAGATGTCTGAAAGTTGTTTCATACCTGTGCACATCAAGACAAAAAAGTTGTTTTCTCAGTGCATGCAATGCTTTTACAATACAAATAGTAGAGATTTCAATTTTACACCAAAGCACTTACTGCAAACCTAATCGAAACACCTAAGGTTAACTTTCCACATGATTATGAGTAGTTTGAAAGTTGTTTCATGGCTGTACACATCAACACAAAAAAGTTGTTATCGCAGTGCATGCAATGCTTAGACAATACAAATACTATACTTTTCAATTTTACACCAAAGCACTTACTGCAAACCTAATGGAAACAACTTAGTTTAACTTCCCACATGATTCTGAGATGTCTGAAAGTTGTTTCATACCTGTGCACATAAAGACAAAAAAGTTGATTTCTCAGTGATTAGAATGCTTTGACATAAATGTAGTTTCCATTTCAATTGTTCTCAAAAGTCCTGACTGCAAACCTAATGGAAACACCTTTGGTTAACTTCCCACATGAGTATGAGTAGGTTTAAAGGTGTTTCATGCCTCACTTCATCAAGACAAAAAAGTTACTTTTCAGTGCTACACTGCTCTGACATTAAGATAGTATACATCTCAATTTTACACCAAAGTACTTACTGCAAACCTAATGGAAACACCTTAGTTTAACTTACCACATGATTATGAGTAGTTTGAAAGTTGTTTCATGGCTGTACACATCAACACAAAAAAGTTGTTTTCTCAGTGCATGCAATGATTTATAATACAAATAGTATACATTTCAATTTTACACCAAAGCACTTACTGCAAACATAATGGAAACACCTAAGGTTAACTTTCCACATGATTATGAGTAGTTTGAAAGTTGTTTCATGGCTGTACACATCAACACAAAAAAGTTGTTATCGCAGTGCATGCAATGCTTAGACAATACAAATAGTATACATTTCAATTTTACACCAAAGCACTTACTGCAAACCTAATGGAAACAACTTAGATTAACTTCCCACATGATTCTGAGATGTCTGAAAGTTGTTTCATTCCTGTGCACATAAAGACAAAAAAGTTGATTTCTCAGTGAATAGTATGCTTTTACATAAATGTAGTTTCCATTTCAATTATACTCAAAAGTCCTGACTGCAAACCTAATGGAAACACCTTAGGTTAACTTTCCACATGATTAGGAGTAGTTTGAAAGTTTTCATGGCTGTACACATCAACACAAAAAAGTTGTTATCTCAGTGCATGCAATGCTTAGACAATACAAATAGAATACATTTCAATTTTACACCAAAGCACTTACTGCAAACCAAATGGAAACAACTTAGTTTAACTTCCCACATGATTCTGAGATGTCTGAAAGTTGTTTCATACCTGTGCACATCAAGACAAAAAAGTTGTTATCGCAGTGCATGCAATGCTTAGACAATACAAATAGTATACTTTTCAATTTTACACCAAAGCACTTACTGCAAACCTAATGGAAACACCTAAGGTTAACTTTCCACATGATTATGAGTAGTTTGAAAGCTGTTTCATGGCTGTACACATCAACACAAAAAAGTTGTTATCTCACTGCATGCAATGCTTAGACAATACAAATAGTATACATTTCAATTTTACTTCAAAGCACTTACTGCAAACCTAATGGAAACACCTAAGGTTAACATTCCACATGATTATGAGTAGTTTGAAAGTTGTTTCATGGCTGTACACATCAACACAAAAAAGTTGTTATCTCAGTGCATGCAATGCTTAGACAATACAAATAGGATACATTTCAATTTTACATCAAAGCACTTCCTGCAAACCTAATGGAAACAACTTAGATTAACTTCCCACATGATTCTGAGATGTCTGAAAGTTGTTTCATACCTGTGCACATCAAGACAAAAAAGTTGTTTTCTCAGTGCATGCAATGCTTTTAGAATACAAATAGTATACATTTCAATTTTACACCAAAGCACTTACTGGAAACCTAATGGAAAAAACTTAGATGAACTTCCCACATGATTCTGAGATGTCTGAAAGTTGTTTCATACCTGTGCACATAAAGACAAAAAAGTTGATTTCTCAGTGAATAGAATGCTTTGACATAAATGTAGTTTCCATTTCAATTGTTCTGAAAAGTCCAGACTGCAAACCTAATGGAAACACCTTTGGTTAACTTCCCACATGAGTATGAGTAGGTTTAAAGTTGTTTCATGCCTCACTTCATCAAGACAAAAAAGTTACTTTTCAGTGCTACTCTGCTCTGACATTAAGATAGTATACATCTCAATTTTACACCAAAGTACTTACTGCAAACCTAATGGGAACACCTTAGGTTAACTTCCCACATGATTATGAGTAGTTTGAAAGTTGTTTCATGGCTGTACACATCAACACAAAAAAGTTGTTATCTCAGTGCATGCAATGCTTAGACAATACAAATAGTATACATTTCAATTTTACATCAAAGCACTTACTGCAAACCTAATGGAAACACCTAAGGTTAACTTTCCACATGATTATGAGTAGTTTGAAAGTTGTTTCATGGCTGTACACATCAACACAAAAAAGTTGTTATCTCAGTGCATGCAATGCTTAGACAATACAAATAGTATTCATTTCAATTTTACATCAAAGCACTTACTGCAAACCTAATGGAAACAACTTAGATTAACTTCCCACATGATTCTGAGATGTCTGAAAGCTGTTTCATACCTGTGGACATAAAGACAAAAAAGTTGATTTCTCAGTGAATAGAATGCTTTGACATAAATGCAGTTTCCATTTCAATTCTACTCAAAAGTCCTGACTGCAAACCTAATGGAAACACCTTTGGTTAACTTCCCACATGAGTATGAGTAGGTTTAAAGTTGTTTCATGCCTCACTTCATCAAGACAAAAAAGTTACTTTTCAGTGCTACTCTGCTCTGACATTAAGATAGTATACATCTCAATTTTACACCAAAGTACTTACTGCAAACCTAATGGAAACACCTTAGATTAACTTCCCACATGATTCTGAGATGTCTGAAAGTTGTTTCATACCTGTGCACATCAAGACAAAAAAGTTGTTTTCTCAGTGCATGCAATGCTTTTACAATACAAATACTAGAGATTTCAATTTTACACCAAAGCACTTACTGCAAACCTAATGGAAACAACTTAGTTTAACTTCCCACATGATTCTGAGATGTCTGAAAGTTGTTTCATACCTGTGCACATAAAGACAAAAAAGTTGATTTCTCAGTGAATAGAATGCTTTGACATAAATGTAGTTTCCATTTCAATTGTTCTCAAAAGTCCTGACTGCAAACCTAATGGAAACACCTTTGGTTATTTCCCACATGAGTATGAGTAGGTTTAAAGGTGTTTCATGCCTCACTTCATCAAGACAAAAAAGTTACTTTTCAGTGCTACACTGCTCTGACATTAAGATAGTATACATCTCAATTTTACACCAAAGTACTTACTGCAAACCTAATGGAAACACCTTAGTTTAACTTACCACATGATTATGAGTAGTTTGAAAGTTGTTTCATAGCTGTACACATCAACACAAAAAAGTTGTTTTCTCAGTGCATGCAATGATTTATAATACAAATAGTATACATTTCAATTTTACACCAAAGCACTTACTGCAAACATAATGGAAACACCTAAGGTTAACTTTCCACATGATTATGAGTAGTTTGAAAGTTGTTTCATGGCTGTACACATCAACACAAAAAAGTTGTTATCGCAGTGCATGCAATGCTTAGACAATACAAATAGTATACATTTAAATTTTACACCAAAGCACTTACTGCAAACCTAATGGAAACAACTTAGATTAACTTCCCACATGATTCTGAGATGTCTGAAAGTTGTTTCATTCCTGTGCACATAAAGACAAAAAAGTTGATTTCTCAGTGAATAGTATGCTTTTACATAAATGTAGTTTCCATTTCAATTATACTCAAAAGTCCTGACTGCAAACCTAATGGAAACACCTTAGGTTAACTTTCCACATGATTAGGAGTAGTTTGAAAGTTTTCATGGCTGTACACATCAACACAAAAAAGTTGTTATCTCAGTGCATGCAATGCTTAGACAATACAAATAGTATACATTTCAATTTTACACCAAAGCACTTACTGCAAACGTAATGGAAACAACTTAATTTAACTTCCCACATGATTCTGAGATGTCTGAAAGTTGTTTCATACCTGTGGACATAAAGACAAAAAAGTTGATTTCTCAGTGAATAGAATGCTTTGACATAAATGCAGTATCCATTTCAATTCTACTCAAAAGTCCTGACTGCAAACCTAGTGGAAACACCTTAGGTTAACTTTCCACATGATTATGAGTAGTTTGAAAGTTGTTTCATGGCTGTACACATCAACACAAAAAAGTTGTTATCTCAGTGCATGCAATGCTTAGACAATACAAATAGTATACATTTCAATTTTACATCAAAGCACTTACTGCAAACCTAATGGAAACAACTTAGATTAACTTCCCACATGATTCTGAGATGTCTGAAAGCTGTTTCATACCTGTGGACATAAAGACAAAAAAGTTGATTTCTCAGTGAATATAATGCTTTGACATAAATGCAGTTTCCATTTCAATTCTACTCAAAAGTCCTGACTGCAAACCTAATGGAAACACCTTTGGTTAACTTCCCACATGAGTATGAGTAGGTTTAAATGTGTTTCATGCCTCACTTCATCAAGACAAAAAAGTTACTTTTCAGTGCTAGACTGCTCTGACATTAAGATAGTATACATCTCAATTTTACACCAAAGTACTTACTGCAAACCTATTGGAAACACCTTAGTTTAACTTACCACATGATTATGAGTAGTTTGAAAGTTGTTTCATGGCTGTACACATCAACACAAAAAAGTTGTTTTCTCAGTGCATGCAATGATTTATAATACAAATAGTATACATTTCAATTTTACACCAAAGCACTTACTGCAAACATAATGGAAACACCTAAGGTTAACTTTCCACATGATTATGAGTAGTTTGAAAGTTGTTTCATGGCTGTACACATCAACACAAAAAAGTTGTTATCGCAGTGCATGCAATGCTTAGACAATACAAATAGTATACATTTCAATTTTACACCAAAGCACTTACTGCAAACCTAATGGAAACAACTTAGATTAACTTCCCACATGATTCTGAGATGTCTGAAAGTTGTTTCATTCCTGTGCACATAAAGACAAAAAAGTTGATTTCTCAGTGAATAGAATGCTTTTACATAAATGTAGTTTCCATTTCAATTATACTCAAAAGTCCTGACTGCAAACCTAATGGAAACACCTTAGGTTAACTTTCCACATGATTAGGAGTAGTTTGAAAGTTTTCATGGCTGTACACATCAACACAAAAAAGTTGTTATCTCAGTGCATGCAATGCTTGGACAATACAAATAGTATACATTTCAATTTTACACCAAAGCACTTACTGCAAACCTAATGGAAACAACTTAGTTTAACTTCCCACATGATTCTGAGATGTCTGAAAGTTGTTTCATACCTGTGGACATAAAGACAAAAAAGTTGATTTCTCAGTGAATAGAATGCTTTGACATAAATGCAGTTTCCATTTCAATTCTACTCAAAAGTCCTGACTGCAAACCTAGTGGAAACACCTTAGGTTAACTTTCCACATGATTATGAGTAGTTTGAAAGTTGTTTCATGGCTGTACACATCAACACAAAAAAGTTTTTATCTCAGTGCATGCAATGCTTAGACAATACAAATAGTATACATTTCAATTTTACACCAAAGCACTTACTGCAAACCTAATGGAAACACTTTAAGTTAACTTCCCACATGATTCTGAGATGTCTGAAAGTTGTTTCATACCTGTGCACATAAAGACAAAAAAGTTGATTTCTCAGTGAATAGAATGCTTTGACATCAATGCAGTTTCCATTTCAATTCTACTCAAAAGTCCTGACTGCAAACCTAATGGAAACACCTTAGGTTAACTTTCCACATGATTATGAGTAGTTTGAAAGTTGTTTCATGGCTGTACACATCAACACAAAAAAGTTGTTATCTCAGTGCATGCAATGCTTAGACAATACAAATATTATACATTTCAATTTTACACCAAAGCACTTACTGTAAACCTAATGGAAACACTTTAAGTTAAATTCCCACATGATTCTGAGATGTCTGAAAGTTGTTTCATACCTGCGCACATAAAGACAAAAAAGTTGATTTCACAGTGAATAGAATGCTTTGACATAAATGTAGTTTCCATTTCAATTGTACTCAAAAGTCCTGACTGCAAACCTAATGGAATCACCATTGGTTAACTTCCCACATGAGTATGAGTAGGTTTAAAGTTGTTTCATGCCGCACTTCATCAAGACAAAAAAGTTACTTCTCAGTGCTACTCTGCTCGGACATTAAGATAGTATACATCTCAATTTTACACCAAACTACTTACTGCAAGCCTAATGGAAACACCTTAGGTTAACTTCCCACATGATTATGAGTAGTTTGAAAGTTGTTTCATGGCTGTACACATCAACACAAAAAAGTTGCTATCTCAGTGCATGCAATGCCTAGACAATACAAATAGTATACATTTCAATTTTACATCAAAGCACTTACTGCAAACCTAATGGAAACACCTAAGGTTAACTTTCCACATGATTATGAGTAGATTGAAAGCTGTTTCATGGCTGTACACATCAACACAAAAAAGTTGTTATCTCAGTGCATGCAATGCTTAGACAATACAAATAGTATACATTTCAATTTTACATCAAAGCACTTACTGCAAACCTAATGGAAACACCTAAGGTTAACTTTCCACATGATTATGAGTAGTTTGAAAGTTGTTTCATGGCTGTACACATCAACACAAAAAAGTTGTTATCTCAGTGCATGCAATGCTTAGACAATACAAATAGTATACATTTCAATTTTACACCAAAGCACTTACTGCAAACCTAATGGAAACAACTTAGTTTAACTTCCCACATGATTCTGAGATGTCTGAAAGTTGTTTCATACCTGTGGACATAAAGACAAAAAAGTTGATTTCTCAGTGAATAGAATGCTTTGACATAAATGCAGTTTCCATTTCAATTCTACTCAAAAGTCCTGACTGCACACCTAGTGGAAACACCTTAGGTTAACTTTCCACATGATTATGAGTAGTTTGAAAGTTGTTTCATGGCTGTACACATCAACACAAAAAAGTTGTTATCTCAGTGCATGCAATGCTTAGACAATACAAATAGTATACATTTCAATTTTACACCAAAGCACTTACTGCAAACCTAATGGAAACACTTTAAGTTAACTTCCCACATGATTCTGAGATGTCTGAAAGTTGTTTCATACCTGTGCACATAAAGACAAAAAAGTTGATTTCTCAGTCAATAGAAAGCTTTGACATAAATGCAGTTTCCATTTCAATTCTACTCAAAAGTCCTGACTGCAAACCTAATGGAAACACCTTAGGTTAACGTTCCACATGATTATGAGTAGTTTGAAAGTTGTTTCATGGCTGTACACATCAACACAAAAAAGTTGTTATCTCAGTGCATACAATGCTTAGAAAATACAAATAGTATACATTTCAATTTTACACCAAAGCACTTACTGCAAACCTAATGAAAACACTTTAAGTTAACTTCCCACATGATTCTGAGATGTCTGAAAGTTGTTTCATACCTGTGCACATAAAGACAAAAAAGTTGATTTCTCAGTGAATAGAATGCTTTGACATCAATGCAGTTTCCATTTCAATTCTACTCAAAAGTCCTGACTGCAAACCTAATGGAAACACCTTAGGTTAACTTTCCACATGATTATGAGTAGTTTGAAAGTTGTTTCATGGCTGTACACATCAACACAAAAAAGTTGTTATCTCAGTGCATGCAATGCTTAGACAATACAAATAGTATACATTTCAATTTTACACCAAAGCACTTACTGTAAACCTAATGGAAACACTTTAAGTTAACTTCCCACATGATTCTGAGATGTCTGAAAGTTGTTTCATACCTGTGCACATAAAGACAAAAAAGTTGATTTCACAGTGAATAGAATGCTTTGACATAAATGTAGTTTCCATTTCAATTGTACTCAAAAGTCCTGACTGCAAACCTAATGGAATCACCTTTGGTTAACTTCCCACATGAGTATGAGTAGGTTTAAAGTTGTTTCATGCCTCACTTCATCAAGACAAAAAAGTTACTTCTCAGTGCTACTCTGCTCGGACATTAAGATACTATACATCTCAATTTTACACCAAAGTACTTACTGCAAGCCTAATGGAAACACCTTAGGTTAACTTCCCACATGATTATGAGTAGTTTGAAAGTTGTTTCATGGCTGTACACATCAACACAAAAAAGTTGCTATCTCAGTGCATGCAATGCCTAGACAATACAAATAGTATACATTTCAACTTTACATCAAAGCACTTACTGCAAACCTAATAGAAACACCTAAGGTTAACTTTCCGCATGATTATGAGTAGATTGAAAGCTGTTTCATGGCTGTACACATCAACACAAAAAAGTTGTTATCTCAGTGCATGCAATGCTTAGACAATACAAATAGTATACATTTCAATTTTACATCAAAGCACTTACTGCAAACCTAATGGAAACACCTAAGGTTAACTTTCCACATGATTATGAGTAGTTTGAAAGTTGTTTCATGGCTGTACACATCAACACAAAAAAGTTGTTATCTCAGTGCATGCAATGCTTAGACAATACAAATAGTATACATTTCAATTTTACATCAAAGCACTTACTGCAAACCTAATGGAAACAACTTAGATTAACTTCCCACATGATTCTGAGATGTCTGAAAGTTGTTTCATACCTGTGCACATCAAGACAAAATAGTTGTTTTCTCAGTGCAAGCAATGCTTTTACAATACAAATAGTATACATTTCAATTTTACACCAAAGCACTTACTGCAAACCTAATGGAAACAACTTAGATTAACTTCCCACATGATTCTGAGATGTCTGAAAGTTGTTTCATACCTGTGCACATCAAGACAAAAAAGTTGTTTTCTCAGTGCATGCAATGCTTTTATAATACAAATAGTGTACATTTCAATTTTACACCAAAGCACTTACTGCAAACATAATGGAAACACCTAAGGTTAACTTTCCACATGATTATGAGTAGTTTGAAAGTTGTTTCATGGCTGTACACATCAACACAAAAAAGTTGTTATCGCAGTGCATGCAATGCTCAGACAATACAAATAGTATACATTTCAATTTTACACCAAAGCACTTACTGCAAACCTAATGGAAACAACTTAGATTAACTTCCCACATGATTCTGAGATGTCTGAAAGTTGTTTCATTCCTGTGCACATAAAGACAAAAAAGTTGATTTCTCAGTGAATAGTATGCTTTTACATAAATGTAGTTTCCATTTCAATTATACTCAAAAGTCCTGACTGCAAACCTAATGGAAACACGTTAGGTTAACTTTCCACATGATTCGGAGTAGTTTGAAAGTTTTCATGGCTGTACACATCAACACAAAAAAGTTGTTATCTCAGTGCATGCAATGCTTAGACAATACAAATAGAATACATTTCAATTTTACACCAAAGCACTTACTGCAAACCTAATGGAAACAACTTAGTTTAACTTCCCACATGATTCTGAGATGTCTGAAAGTTGTTTCATACCTGTGCACATCAAGACAAAAAAGTTGTTATCGCAGTGCATGCAATGCTTAGACAATACAAATAGTATACATTTCAATTTTACACCAAAGCACTTACTGCAAACCTAATGGAAACAACTTAGTTTAACTTCCCACATGATTCTGAGATGTCTGAAAGTTGTTTCATACCTGTGCACATAAAGACAAAAAAGTTGATTTCTCAGTGAATACAATGCTTTGACATAAATGTAGTTTCCATTTCAATTGTACTCAAAAGTCCTGACTGCAAACCTAATGGAATCACCTTTGGTTAACTTCCCACATGAGTATGAGTAGGTTTAAAGTTGTTTCATGCCTCACTTCATCAAGACAAAAAAGTTACTTCTCAGTGCTACTCTGCTCGGACATTAAGATACTATACATCTCAATTTTACACCAAAGTACTTACTGCAAGCCTAATGGAAACACCTTAGGTTAACTTCCCACATGATTATGAGTAGTTTGAAAGTTGTTTCATGGCTGTACACATCAACACAAAACAGTTGCTATCTCAGTGCATGCAATGCCTAGACAATACAAATAGTATACATTTCAATTTTACATCAAAGCACTTACTGCAAACCTAATGGAAACACCTAAAGTTAACTTTCCACATGATTATGAGTAGATTGAAAGCTGTTTCATGGCTGTACACATCAACACAAAAAAGTTGTTATCTCAGTGCATGCAATGCTTAGACAATACAAATATTATACATTTCAATTTTACACCAAAGCACTTACTGTAAACCTAATGGAAACACTTTAAGTTAAATTCCCACATGATTCTGAGATGTCTGAAAGTTGTTTCATACCTGCGCACATAAAGACAAAAAAGTTGATTTCACAGTGAATAGAATGCTTTGACATAAATGTAGTTTCCATTTCAATTGTACTCAAAAGTCCTGACTGCAAACCTAATGGAATCACCATTGGTTAACTTCCCACATGAGTATGAGTAGGTTTAAAGTTGTTTCATGCCGCACTTCATCAAGACAAAAAAGTTACTTCTCAGTGCTACTCTGCTCGGACATTAAGATAGTATACATCTCAATTTTACACCAAACTACTTACTGCAAGCCTAATGGAAACACCTTAGGTTAACTTCCCACATGATTATGAGTAGTTTGAAAGTTGTTTCATGGCTGTACACATCAACACAAAAAAGTTGCTATCTCAGTGCATGCAATGCCTAGACAATACAAATAGTATACATTTCAATTTTACATCAAAGCACTTACTGCAAACCTAATGGAAACACCTAAGGTTAACTTTCCACATGATTATGAGTAGATTGAAAGCTGTTTCATGGCTGTACACATCAACACAAAAAAGTTGTTATCTCAGTGCATGCAATGCTTAGACAATACAAATAGTATACATTTCAATTTTACATCAAAGCACTTACTGCAAACCTAATGGAAACACCTAAGGTTAACTTTCCACATGATTATGAGTAGTTTGAAAGTTGTTTCATGGCTGTACACATCAACACAAAAAAGTTGTTATCTCAGTGCATGCAATGCTTAGACAATACAAATAGTATACATTTCAATTTTACACCAAAGCACTTACTGCAAACCTAATGGAAACAACTTAGTTTAACTTCCCACATGATTCTGAGATGTCTGAAAGTTGTTTCATACCTGTGGACATAAAGACAAAAAAGTTGATTTCTCAGTGAATAGAATGCTTTGACATAAATGCAGTTTCCATTTCAATTCTACTCAAAAGTCCTGACTGCACACCTAGTGGAAACACCTTAGGTTAACTTTCCACATGATTATGAGTAGTTTGAAAGTTGTTTCATGGCTGTACACATCAACACAAAAAAGTTGTTATCTCAGTGCATGCAATGCTTAGACAATACAAATAGTATACATTTCAATTTTACACCAAAGCACTTACTGCAAACCTAATGGAAACACTTTAAGTTAACTTCCCACATGATTCTGAGATGTCTGAAAGTTGTTTCATACCTGTGCACATAAAGACAAAAAAGTTGATTTCTCAGTCAATAGAAAGCTTTGACATAAATGCAGTTTCCATTTCAATTCTACTCAAAAGTCCTGACTGCAAACCTAATGGAAACACCTTAGGTTAACGTTCCACATCATTATGAGTAGTTTGAAAGTTGTTTCATGGCTGTACACATCAACACAAAAAAGTTGTTATCTCAGTGCATACAATGCTTAGAAAATACAAATAGTATACATTTCAATTTTACACCAAAGCACTTACTGCAAACCTAATGAAAACACTTTAAGTTAACTTCCCACATGATTCTGAGATGTCTGAAAGTTGTTTCATACCTGTGCACATAAAGACAAAAAAGTTGATTTCTCAGTGAATAGAATGCTTTGACATCAATGCAGTTTCCATTTCAATTCTACTCAAAAGTCCTGACTGCAAACCTAATGGAAACACCTTAGGTTAACTTTCCACATGATTATGAGTAGTTTGAAAGTTGTTTCATGGCTGTACACATCAACACAAAAAAGTTGTTATCTCAGTGCATGCAATGCTTAGACAATACAAATAGTATACATTTCAATTTTACACCAAAGCACTTACTGTAAACCTAATGGAAACACTTTAAGTTAACTTCCCACATGATTCTGAGATGTCTGAAAGTTGTTTCATACCTGTGCACATAAAGACAAAAAAGTTGATTTCACAGTGAATAGAATGCTTTGACATAAATGTAGTTTCCATTTCAATTGTACTCAAAAGTCCTGACTGCAAACCTAATGGAATCACCTTTGGTTAACTTCCCACATGAGTATGAGTAGGTTTAAAGTTGTTTCATGCCTCACTTCATCAAGACAAAAAAGTTACTTCTCAGTGCTACTCTGCTCGGACATTAAGATACTATACATCTCAATTTTACACCAAAGTACTTACTGCAAGCCTAATGGAAACACCTTAGGTTAACTTCCCACATGATTATGAGTAGTTTGAAAGTTGTTTCATGGCTGTACACATCAACACAAAAAAGTTGCTATCTCAGTGCATGCAATGCCTAGACAATACAAATAGTATACATTTCAACTTTACATCAAAGCACTTACTGCAAACCTAATGGAAACACCTAAGGTTAACTTTCCGCATGATTATGAGTAGATTGAAAGCTGTTTCATGGCTGTACACATCAACACAAAGAAGTTGTTATCTCAGTGCATGCAATGCTTAGACAATACAAATAGTATACATTTCAATTTTACATCAAAGCACTTACTGCAAACCTAATGGAAACACCTAAGGTTAACTTTCCACATGATTATGAGTAGTTTGAAAGTTGTTTCATGGCTGTACACATCAACACAAAAAAGTTGTTATCTCAGTGCATGCAATGCTTAGACAATACAAATAGTATACATTTCAATTTTACATCAAAGCACTTACTGCAAACCTAATGGAAACAACTTAGATTAACTTCCCACATGATTCTGAGATGTCTGAAAGTTGTTTCATACCTGTGCACATCAAGACAAAATAGTTGTTTTCTCAGTGCAAGCAATGCTTTTACAATACAAATAGTATACATTTCAATTTTACACCAAAGCACTTACTGCAAACCTAATGGAAACAACTTAGATTAACTTCCCACATGATTCTGAGATGTCTGAAAGTTGTTTCATACCTGTGCACATCAAGACAAAAAAGTTGTTTTCTCAGTGCATGCAATGCTTTTATAATACAAATAGTGTACATTTCAATTTTACACCAAAGCACTTACTGCAAACATAATGGAAACACCTAAGGTTAACTTTCCACATGATTATGAGTAGTTTGAAAGTTGTTTCATGGCTGTACACATCAACACAAAAAAGTTGTTATCGCAGTGCATGCAATGCTCAGACAATACAAATAGTATACATTTCAATTTTACACCAAAGCACTTACTGCAAACCTAATGGAAACAACTTAGATTAACTTCCCACATGATTCTGAGATGTCTGAAAGTTGTTTCATTCCTGTGCACATAAAGACAAAAAAGTTGATTTCTCAGTGAATAGTATGCTTTTACATAAATGTAGTTTCCATTTCAATTATACTCAAAAGTCCTGACTGCAAACCTAATGGAAACACGTTAGGTTAACTTTCCACATGATTCGGAGTAGTTTGAAAGTTTTCATGGCTGTACACATCAACACAAAAAAGTTGTTATCTCAGTGCATGCAATGCTTAGACAATACAAATAGAATACATTTCAATTTTACACCAAAGCACTTACTGCAAACCTAATGGAAACAACTTAGTTTAACTTCCCACATGATTCTGAGATGTCTGAAAGTTGTTTCATACCTGTGCACATCAAGACAAAAAAGTTGTTATCGCAGTGCATGCAATGCTTAGACAATACAAATAGTATACATTTCAATTTTACACCAAAGCACTTACTGCAAACCTAATGGAAACAACTTAGTTTAACTTCCCACATGATTCTGAGATGTCTGAAAGTTGTTTCATACCTGTGCACATAAAGACAAAAAAGTTGATTTCTCAGTGAATACAATGCTTTGACATAAATGTAGTTTCCATTTCAATTGTACTCAAAAGTCCTGACTGCAAACCTAATGGAATCACCTTTGGTTAACTTCCCACATGAGTATGAGTAGGTTTAAAGTTGTTTCATGCCTCACTTCATCAAGACAAAAAAGTTACTTCTCAGTGCTACTCTGCTCGGACATTAAGATACTATACATCTCAATTTTACACCAAAGTACTTACTGCAAGCCTAATGGAAACACCTTAGGTTAACTTCCCACATGATTATGAGTAGTTTGAAAGTTGTTTCATGGCTGTACACATCAACACAAAACAGTTGCTATCTCAGTGCATGCAATGCCTAGACAATACAAATAGTATACATTTCAATTTTACATCAAAGCACTTACTGCAAACCTAATGGAAACACCTAAATTTAACTTTCCACATGATTATGAGTAGATTGAAAGCTGTTTCATGGCTGTACACATCAACACAAAAAAGTTGTTATCTCAGTGCATGCAATCCTTAGACAATACAAATAGTATACATTTCAATTTTACATCAAAGCACTTACTGCAAACCTAATGGAAACACCTAAGGTTAACTTTCCACATGATTATGAGTAGTTTGAAAGTTGTTTCATGGCTGTACACATCAACACAAAAAAGTTGTTATCTCAGTGCATGCAATGCTTAGACAATACAAATAGTATACATTTCAATTTTACATCAAAGCACTTACTGCAAACCTAATGGAAACAACTTAGATTAACTTCCCACATGATTCTGAGATGTCTGAAAGTTGTTTCATACCTGTGCACATCAAGACAAAAAAGTTGTTTTCTCAGTGCATGCAATGCTTTTACAATACAAATAGTATACATTTCAATTTTACAGCAAAGCACTTACTGCAAACCTAATGGAAACAACTTAGATTAACTTCCCACATGATTCTGAGATGTCTGAAAGTTGTTTCATACCTGTGCACATCAAGACAAAAAAGTTGTTTTCTCAGTGCATGCAATGCTTTTATAATACAAATAGTATACATTTCAATTTTACACCAAAGCACTTACTGCAAACATAATGGAAACACCTAAGGTTAACTTTCCACATGATTATGAGTAGTTTGAAAGTTGTTTCATGGCTGTACACATCAACACAAAAAAGTTGTTATCGCAGTGCATGCAATGCTCAGACAATACAAATAGTATACATTTCAATTTTACACCAAAGCAATTACTGCAAACCTCATGGAAACAACTTAGATTAACTTCCCACATGATTCTGAGATGTCTGAAAGTTGTTTCATTCCTGTGCACGTAAAGACAAAAAAGTTGATTTCTCAGTGAATAGTATGCTTTTACATAAATGTAGTTTCCATTTCAATTATACTCAAAAGTCCTGACTGCAAACCTAATGGAAACACCTTAGGTTAACTTTCCACATGATTAGGAGTAGTTTGAAAGTTTTCATGGCTGTACACATCAACACAAAAAAGTTGTTATCTCAGAGCATGCAATGCTTAGACAATACAAATAGAATACATTTCAATTTTACAACAAAGCACTTACTGCAAACCTAATGGTAACAACTTAGTTTAACTTCCCACATGATTCTGAGAAGTCTGAAAGTTGTTTCATACCTGTGCACATCAAGACAAAAAAGTTGTTATCGCAGTGCATGCAATGCTTAGACAATACAAATAGTATACATTTCAATTTTACACCAAAGCACTTACTGCAAACCTAATGGAAACAACTTAGTTTAACTTCCCACATGATTCTGAGATGTCTGAAAGTTGTTTCATACCTGTGCACATAAAGACAAAAAAGTTGATTTCTCAGTGAATAGAATGCTTTGACATAAATTTAGTTTCCATTTCAATTGTACTCAAAAGTACTGACTGCAAACCTAATGGAAACACCTTTGGTTAACTTCCCACATGAGTATGAGTAGGATTAAAGTTGTTTCATGCCTCACTTCATCAAGACAAAAAAGTTACTTCTCAGTGCTACACAGCTCTGACATTAAGATAGTATACATCTCAATTTTACACCAAAGTACTTACTGCAAACCTAATGGAAACACCTTAGGTTAACTTCCCACATGATTATGAGTAGTTTGAAAGTTGTTTCATGGCTGTACACATCAACACAAAAAAGTTGTTATCTCAGTGCATGCAATGCCTAGACAATACAAATAGTATACATTTCAATTTTACATCAAAGCACTTACTGCAAACCTAATGGAAACACCTAAGGTTAACTTTCCACATGATTATGAGTAGTTTGAAAGCTGTTTCATGGCTGTACACGTCAACACAAAAAAGTTGTTATCTCAGTGCATGCAATGCTTAGACAATACAAATAGTATACATTTCAATTTTACATCAAAGCACTTACTGCAAACCTAATGGAAACACCTAAGGTTAACTTTCCACATGATTATGAGTAGTTTGAAAGCTGTTTCATGGCTGTACACATCAACACAAAAAAGTTGTTATCTCAGTGCATGCAATGCTTAGACAATACAAATAGGATACATTTCAATTTTACATCAAAGCACTTACTGCAAACCTAATGGAAACAACTTAGATTAACTTCACACATGATTCTGAGATGTCTGAAAGTTGTTTCATACCTGTGCACATCAAGACAAAAAAGTTGTTTTCTCAGTGCATGCAATGCTTTTAGAATACAAATAGTATACATTTCAATTTTACACCAAACCACTTACTGGAAACCTAATGGAAACAACTTAGATTAACTTCCCACATGATTCTGAGATGTCTGAAAGTTGTTTCATACCTGTGCACATCAAGACAAAAAAGTTGTTTTCTCAGTGCATGCAATGCTTTTACAATACAAATAGTAGAGATTTCAATTTTACACCAAAGCACTTATTGCAAACCTAATCGAAACACCTAAGGTTAACTTTCCACATGATTCTGAGATGTCTGAAAGTTGTTTCATACCTGTGCACATAAAGACAAAAAAGTTGATTTCTCAGTGAATAGAATGCTTTGACGTAAATGTAGTTTCCATTTCAATTGTTCTCAAAAGTCCTGACTGCAAACCTAATGGAAACACCTTTGGTTAACTTCCCACATGAGTATGACTAGGTTTAAAGTTGTTTCATGCCTCAGTTCATCAAGACAAAAAAGTTACTTTTCAGTGCTACACTGCTCTGACATTAAGATAGTATACATCTCAATTTTACACCAAAGTACTGACTGCAAACCTAATGCAAACACCTTAGTTTAACTTCCCACATGATTATGAGTAGTTTGAAAGTTGTTTCATGGCTGTACACATCAACACAAAAAAGTTGTTATCGCAGTGCATGCAATGCTTAGACAATACAAATAGTATACATTTCAATTTTACACCAAAGCACTTACTGCAAACCTAATGGAAACAACTTAGTTTAACTTCCCACATGATTCTGAGATGTCTGAAAGTTGTTTCATACCTGTGCACATAAAGACAAAAAAGTTGATTTCTCAGTGAATAGAATGCTTTGACATAAATTTAGTTTCCATTTCAATTGTACTCAAAAGTACTGACTGCAAACCTAATGGAAACACCTTTGGTTAACTTCCCACATGAGTATGAGTAGGATTAAAGTTGTTTCATGCCTCACTTCATCAAGACAAAAAAGTTACTTCTCAGTGCTACACAGCTCTGACATTAAGATAGTATACATCTCAATTTTACACCAAAGTACTTACTGCAAACCTAATGGAAACACCTTAGGTTAACTTCCCACATGATTATGAGTAGTTTGAAAGTTGTTTCATGGCTGTACACATCAACACAAAAAAGTTGTTATCTCAGTGCATGCAATGCCTAGACAATACAAATAGTATACATTTCAATTTTACATCAAAGCACTTACTGCAAACCTAATGGAAACACCTAAGGTTAACTTTCCACATGATTATGAGTAGTTTGAAAGCTGTTTCATGGCTGTACACGTCAACACAAAAAAGTTGTTATCTCAGTGCATGCAATGCTTAGACAATACAAATAGTATACATTTCAATTTTACATCAAAGCACTTACTGCAAACCTAATGGAAACACCTAAGGTTAACTTTCCACATGATTATGAGTAGTTTGAAAGCTGTTTCATGGCTGTACACATCAACACAAAAAAGTTGTTATCTCAGTGCATGCAATGCTTAGACAATACAAATAGGATACATTTCAATTTTACATCAAAGCACTTACTGCAAACCTAATGGAAACAACTTAGATTAACTTCACACATGATTCTGAGATGTCTGAAAGTTGTTTCATACCTGTGCACATCAAGACAAAAAAGTTGTTTTCTCAGTGCATGCAATGCTTTTAGAATACAAATAGTATACATTTCAATTTTACACCAAACCACTTACTGGAAACCTAATGGAAACAACTTAGATTAACTTCCCACATGATTCTGAGATGTCTGAAAGTTGTTTCATACCTGTGCACATCAAGACAAAAAAGTTGTTTTCTCAGTGCATGCAATGCTTTTACAATACAAATAGTAGAGATTTCAATTTTACACCAAAGCACTTATTGCAAACCTAATCGAAACACCTAAGGTTAACTTTCCACATGATTCTGAGATGTCTGAAAGTTGTTTCATACCTGTGCACATAAAGACAAAAAAGTTGATTTCTCAGTGAATAGAATGCTTTGACGTAAATGTAGTTTCCATTTCAATTGTTCTCAAAAGTCCTGACTGCAAACCTAATGGAAACACCTTTGGTTAACTTCCCACATGAGTATGACTAGGTTTAAAGTTGTTTCATGCCTCAGTTCATCAAGACAAAAAAGTTACTTTTCAGTGCTACACTGCTCTGACATTAAGATAGTATACATCTCAATTTTACACCAAAGTACTGACTGCAAACCTAATGCAAACACCTTAGTTTAACTTCCCACATGATTATGAGTAGTTTGAAAGTTGTTTCATGGCTGTACACATCAACACAAAAAAGTTGTTATCGCAGTGCATGCAATGCTCAGACAATACAAATAGTATACATTTCAATTTCACACCAAAGCACTTACTGCAAACCTAATGGAAACAACTTAGATTAACTTCCCACATGATTCTGAGATGTCTGAAAGTTGTTTCATTCCTATGAACATAAAGACAAAAAACTATGATTTCTCAGTGAATAGTATGCTTTTACATAAATGTAGTTTCCATTTCATTTATACTCAAAAGTCCTGACTGCAAACCTAATGGAAACACCTTAGGTTAATTTTCCACATGATTAGGAGTAGGTTGAAAGTTTTCATGGCTGTACACATCAACACAAAAAAGTTGTTATCTCAGTGCATGCAATGCTTAGACAATACAAATAGTATACATTTCAATTTTACACCAAAGCACTTACTGCAAACCTAATGCAAACAACTTAGTTTAACTTCCCACATGATTCTGAGATGTCTGAAGGTTGTTTTATACCTGTGCACATCAAGACAAAAAAGTTGTTATCGCACTGCATGCAATGCTTAGACAATACAAATAGTATACATTTCAATTTTACACCAAAGCACTTACTGCAAACCTAATGAAACAACTTAGTTTAACTTCCCACATGATTCTGAGATGTCTGAAAGTTGTTTCATACCTGTGCACATAAAGATAAAAAAGTTGATTTCTCAGTGAATAGAATGCTTTGACATAAATGTAGTTTCCATTTCAATTGTACTCAAAAGTCCTGACTGCAAACCTAATGGAAACACCTTTGGTTAACTTCCCACATGAGTATGAGTAGGTTTAAAGTTGTTTCATGCCTCACTTCATCAAGACAAAAAAGTTACTTTTCAGTGCTACTCTGCTCTGACATTAACATAGTATACATCTCAATTTTACACCAAAGTGCTTACTGCAAACATAATGGAAACACCTTAGGTTAACCTCCCACATGATTATGAGTAGTTTGAAAGTTGTTTCATGGTTGTACACATCAACACAAAAAAGTTGATATCTCAGTGCATGCAATGCTTAGACATTACAAATAGTATACATTTCAATTTTACATCAAAGCACTTACTGCAAACCTAATGGAAACACCTAAGGTTAACTTTCCACATGATTATGAGTAGTTTGAAAGCTGTTTCATGGCTGTACACGTCAACACAAAAAAGTTGTTATCTCAGTGCATGCAATGCTTAGACAATACAAATAGTATACATTTCAATTTTACATCAAAGCACTTACTGCAAACCTAATGGAAACACCTAAGGTTAACTTTCCACATGATTATGAGTAGTTTGAAAGCTGTTTCATGGCTGTACACATCAACACAAAAAAGTTGTTATCTCAGTGCATGCAATGCTTAGACAATACAAATAGGATACATTTCAATTTTACATCAAAGGACTTACTGCAAACCTAATGGAAACAACTTAGATTAACTTCCCACATGATTCTGAGATGTCTGAAAGTTGTTTCATACCTGTGCACATCAAGACAAAAAAGTTGTTTTCTCAGTGCATATAATGCTTTTACAATACAAATAGTAGAGATTTCAATTTTACACCAAAGCACTTACTGCAAACCTAATCGAAACACCTAAGGTTAACTTTCCACATGATTATGAGTAGTTTGAAAGTTGTTTCATGGCTGTACACATCAACACAAAAAAGTTGTTATCGCAGTGCATGCAATGCTTAGACAATACAAATAGTATACTTTTCAATTTTACACCAAAGCACTTACTACAAACCTAATGGAAACAACTTAGTTTAACTTCCCACATGATTCTGAGATGTCTGAAAGTTGTTTCATACCTGTGCACATAAAGACAAAAAAGTTGATTTCTCAGTGAATAGAATGCTTTGACATAAATGTAGTTTCCATTTCAATTGTTCTCAAAAGTCCTGACTGCAAACCTAATGGAAACACCTTTGGTTAACTTCCCACATGAGTATGAGTAGGTTTAAAGTTGTTTCATGCCTCACTTCATCAAGACAAAAAAGTTACTTTTCAGTGCTACTCTGCTCTGACATTAAGATAGTATACATCTCAATTTTACACCAAAGTACTTACTGCAAACCTAATGGAAACACCTTAGGTTAACTTCCCACATGATTATGAGTAGTTTGAAAGTTGTTTCATGGCTGTACACATCAACACAAAAAAGTTGTTATCTCAGTGCATGCAATGCTTAGACAATACAAATAGTATACATTTCAATTTTACATCAAAGCACTTACTGCAAACCTAATGGAAACACCTAAGGTTAACTTTCCACATGATTATGAGTAGTTTGAAAGTTGTTTCATGGCTGTACACATCAACACAAAAAAGTTGTTATCTCAGTGCATGCAATGCTTAGACAATACAAATAGTATACATTTCAATTTTACATCAAAGCACTTACTGCAAACCTAATGGAAACAACTTAGATTAACTTCCCACATGATTCTGAGATGTCTGAAAGTTGTTTCATACCTGTGCACATCAAGACAAAAAAGTTGTTTTCTCAGTGCATGCAATGCTTTTACAACACAAATAGTATACATTTCAATTTCACAGCAAAGCACTTACTGCAAACCTAATGGAAACAACTTAGATTAACTTCCCACATGATTCTGAGATGTCTGAAAGTTGTTTCATACCTGTGCACATCAAGACAAAAAAGTTGTTTTCTCAGTGCATGCAATGCTTTTATAATAAATATAGTATACATTTCAATTTTACACCAAAGCACTTACTGCAAACATAATGGAAACACCTAAGGTTAACTTTCCACATGATTATGAGTAGTTTGAAAGTTGTTTCATGGCTGTACACATCAACACAAAAAAGTTGTTATCGCAGTGCCTGCAATGCTTAGACAATACAAATAGTATACTTTTCAATTTTACACCAAAGCACTTACTGCAAACCTAATGGAAACAACTTAGTTTAACTTCCCACATGATTCTGAGATGTCTGAAAGTTGTTTCATACCTGTGCACATAAAGACAAAAAAGTTGATTTCTCAGTGAATAGAATGCTTTGACATAAATGTAGTTTCCATTTCAATTGTTCTCAAAAGTCCTGACTGCAAACCTATTGGAAACACCTTTGGTTAACTTCCCACATGAGTATTAGTAGGTTTAAAGTTGTTTCATGCCTCACTTCATCAAGACAAAAAAGTTACTTTTCAGTGTTGCTCTGCTCTGACATTAAGATAGTATACATCTCAATTTTACACCAAAGTACTTACTGCAAACCTAATGGAAACACCTTAGGTTAACTTCCCACATGATTCTGAGATGTCTGAAAGTTGTTTCATACCTGCGCACATCAAGACAAAAAAGTTGTTCTCTCAGTGCATGCAATGCTTTTACAATACAAATAGTAGAGATTTCAATTTTACACCAAAGCACTTACTGCAAACCTAATCGAAACACCTAAGGTTAACTTTCCACATGATTATGACTAGTTTGAAAGTTGTTTCATGGCTGTACACATCAACACAAAAAAGTTGTTATCTCAGTGCATGCAATGCTTAGACAATACAAATAGTATACATTTCAATTTTACATCAAAGCACTTACTGCAAACCTAATGGAAACACCTAAGGTTAACTTTCCACATGATTATGAGTAGTTTGAAAGTTGTTTCATGGCTGTACACATCAACACAAAAAAGTTGTTATCTCAGTGCATGCAATGCTTAGACAATACAAATAGTATACATTTCAATTTTACATCAAAGCACTTACTGCAAACCTAATGGAAACACCTAAGGTTAACTTTCCACATGATTATGAGTAGTTTGAAAGTTGTTTCATGGCTGTACACATCAACACAAAAAAGTTGTTATCTCAGTGCATGCAATGCTTAGACAATACAAATAGTATACATTTCAATTTTACATCAAAGCACTTACTGCAAACCTAATGGAAACAACTTAGATTAACTTCCCACATGATTCTGAGATGTCTGAAAGTTGTTTCATACCTGTGCACATCAAGACAAAAAAGTTGTTTTCTCAGTGCATGCAATGCTTTTACAATACAAATAGTATACATTTCAATTTTACAGCAAAGCACTTACTGCAAACCTAATGGAAACACCTAAGGTTAACTTTCCACATGATTATGAGTAGTTTGAAAGCTGTTTCATGGCTGTACACATCAACACAAAAAAGTTGTTATCTCAGTGCATGCAATGCTTAGACAATACAAATAGTATACATTTCAATTTTACATCAAAGCACTTACTGCAAACCTAATGGAAACACCTAAGGTTAACTTTCCACATGATTATGAGTAGTTTGAAAGCTGTTTCATGGCTGTACACATCAACACAAAAAAGTTGTTATCTCAGTGCATGCAATGCTTAGACAATACAAATAGGATACATTTCAATTTTACATTAAAGCACTTACTGCAAACCTAATGGAAACACCTTAGATTAACTTCACACATGATTCTGAGATGTCTGAAAGTTGTTTCATACCTGTGCACATCAAGACAAAAAAGTTGTTTTCTCAGTGCATGCAATGCTTTTAGAATACAAATAGTATACATTTCAATTTTACACCAAACCACTTACTGGAAACCTAATGGAAACAACTTAGATTAACTTCCCACATGATTCTGAGATGTCTGAAAGTTGTTTCATACCTGTGCACATCAAGACAAAAAAGTTGTTTTCTCAGTGCATGCAATGCTTTTAGAATACAAATAGTATACATTTCAATTTTACACCAAACCACTTACTGGAAACCTAATGGAAACAACTTAGTTTAACTTCCCACATGATTCTGAGATGTCTGAAAGTTGTTTCATACCTGTGCACATAAAGACAAAAAAGTTGATTTCTCAGTGAATAGAATGCTTTGACGTAAATGTAGTTTCCATTTCAATTGTTCTCAAAAGTCCTGACTGCAACCCTAATGGAAACACCTTTGGTTAACTTCCCACATGAGTATGACTAGGTTTAAAGTTGTTTCATGCCTCAGTTCATCAAGACAAAAAAGTTACTTTTCAGTGCTACACTGCTCTGACATTAAGATAGTATACATCTCAATTTTACACCAAAGTACTGACTGCAAACCTAATGCAAACACCTTAGTTTAACTTCCCACATGATTATGAGTAGTTTGAAAGTTGTTTCATGGCTGTACACATCAACACAAAAAAGTTGTTTTCTCAGTGCATGCAATGATTTATAATACAAATAGTATACATTTCAATTTTACACCAAAGCACGTACTGCAAACATAATGGAAACACCTATGGTTAACTTTCCACATGATTATGAGTAGTTTGAAAGTTGTTTCATGGCTGTACACATCAACACAAAAAAGTTGTTATCGCAGTGCATGCAATGCTTAGACAATACAAATAGTATACATTTCAATTTCACACCAAAGCACTTACTGCAAACCTAATGGAAACAACTTAGATTAACTTCCCACATGATTCTGAGATGTCTGAAAGTTGTTTCATTCCTATGAACATAAAGACAAAAAACTTGATTTCTCAGTGAATAGTATGCTTTTACATAAATGTAGTTTCCATTTCAATTATACTCAAAAGTCCTGACTGCAAACCTAATGGAAACACCTTAGGTTAACTTTCCACATGATTAGGAGTAGTTTGAAAGTTTTCATGGCTGTACACATCAACACAAAAAAGTTGTTATCTCAGTGCATGCAATGCTTAGACAATACAAATAGTATACATTTCAATTTTACACCAAAGCACTTACTGCAAACCTAATGGAAACAACTTAGTTTAACTTCCCACATGATTCTGAGATGTCTGAAAGTTGTTTCATACCTGTGCACATCAAGACAAAAAAGTTGTTATCGCAGTGCATGCAATGCTTAGACAATACAAATAGTATACATTTCAATTTTACACCAAAGCACTTACTGCAAACCTAATGGAAACAACTTAGTTTAACTTCCCACATGATTCTGAGATGTCTGAAAGTTGTTTCATACCTGTGCACATAAAGATAAAAAAGTTGATTTCTCAGTGAATAGAATGCTTTGACATAAATGTAGTTTCCATTTCAATTGTACTCAAAAGTCCTGACTGCAAACCTAATGGAAACACCTTTGGTTAACTTCCCACATGAGTATGAGTAGGTTTAAAGTTGTTTCATGCCTCACTTCATCAAGACAAAAAAGTTACTTTTCAGTGCTACTCTGCTCTGACATTAACATAGTATACATCTCAATTTTACACCAAAGTGCTTACTGCAAACATAATGGAAACACCTTAGGTTAACCTCCCACATGATTATGAGTAGTTTGAAAGTTGTTTCATGGCTGTACACATCAACACAAAAAAGTTGATATCTCAGTGCATGCAATGCTTAGACAATACAAATAGTATACATTTCAATTTTACATCAAAGCACTTACTGCAAACCTAATGGAAACACCTAAGGTTAACTTTCCACATGATTATGAGTAGTTTGAAAGCTGTTTCATGGCTGTACACGTCAACACAAAAAAGTTGTTATCTCAGTGCATGCAATGCTTAGACAATACAAATAGTATACATTTCAATTTTACATCAAAGCACTTACTGCAAACCTAATGGAAACACCTAAGGTTAACTTTCCACATGATTATGAGTAGTTTGAAAGCTGTTTCATGGCTGTACACATCAACACAAAAAAGTTGTTATCTCAGTGCATGCAATGCTTAGACAATACAAATAGGATACATTTCAATTTTACATCAAAGGACTTACTGCAAACCTAATGGAAACAACTTAGATTAACTTCCCACATGATTCTGAGATGTCTGAAAGTTGTTTCATACCTGTGCACATCAAGACAAAAAAGTTGTTTTCTCAGTGCATATAATGCTTTTACAATACAAATAGTAGAGATTTCAATTTTACACCAAAGCACTTACTGCAAACCTAATCGAAACACCTAAGGTTAACTTTCCACATGATTATGAGTAGTTTGAAAGTTGTTTCATGGCTGTACACATCAACACAAAAAAGTTGTTATCGCAGTGCATGCAATGCTTAGACAATACAAATAGTATACTTTTCAATTTTACACCAAAGCACTTACGACAAACCTAATGGAAACAACTTAGTTTAACTTCCCACATGATTCTGAGATGTCTGAAAGTTGTTTCATACCTGTGCACATAAAGACAAAAAAGTTGATTTCTCAGTGAATAGAATGCTTTGACATAAATGTAGTTTCCATTTCAATTGTTCTCAAAAGTCCTGACTGCAAACCTAATGGAAACACCTTTGGTTAACTTCCCACATGAGTATGAGTAGGTTTAAAGTTGTTTCATGCCTCACTTCATCAAGACAAAAAAGTTACTTTTCAGTGCTACTCTGCTCTGACATTAAGATAGTATACATCTCAATTTTACACCAAAGTACTTACTGCAAACCTAATGGAAACACCTGAGGTTAACTTCCCACATGATTATGAGTAGTTTGAAAGTTGTTTCATGGCTGTACACATCAACACAAAAAAGTTGTTATCTCAGTGCATGCAATGCTTAGACAATACAAATAGTATACATTTCAATTTTACATCAAAGCACTTACTGCAAACCTAATGGAAACACCTAAGGTTAACTTTCCACATGATTATGAGTAGTTTGAAAGTTGTTTCATGGCTGTACACATCAACACAAAAAAGTTGTTATCTCAGTGCATGCAATGCTTAGACAATACAAATAGTATACATTTCAATTTTACATCAAAGCACTTACTGCAAACCTAATGGAAACAACTTAGATTTACTTCCCACATGATTCTGAGATGTCTGAAAGTTGTTTCATACCTGTGCACATCAAGACAAAAAAGTTGTTTTCTCAGTGCATGCAATGCTTTTACAATACAAATAGTATACATTTCAATTTCACAGCAAAGCACTTACTGCAAACCTAATGGAAACAACTTAGATTAACTTCCCACATGATTCTGAGATGTCTGAAAGTTGTTTCATACCTGTGCACATCAAGACAAAAAAGTTGTTTTCTCAGTGCATGCAATGCTTTTATAATACATATAGTATACATTTCAATTTTACATCAAAGCACTTACTGCAAACCTAATGGAAACACCTGAGGTTAACTTTCCACATGATTATGAGTAGTTTGAAAGTTGTTTCATGGCTGTACACATCAACACAAAAAAGTTGTTATCGCAGTGCATGCAATGCTTAGACAATACAAATAGTATACTTTTCAATTTTACACCAAAGCAGTTACTGCAAACCTAATGGAAACAACTTAGTTTAACTTCCCACATGATTCTGAGATGTCTGAAAGTTGTTTCATACCTGTGCACATAAAGACAAAAAAGTTGATTTCTCAGTGAATAGAATGCTTTGACATAAATCTAGTTTCCATTTCAATTGTTCTCAAAAGTCCTGACTGCAAACCTAATGGAAACACCTTTGGTTAACTTCCCACATGAGTATGAGTAGGTTTAAAGTTGTTTCATGCCTCACTTCATCAAGACAAAAAAGTTACTTTTTAGTGCTACATTGCTCTGACATTAAGATACTATACATCTCAATTTTACACCAAAGTACTTACTGCAAACCTAATGGAAACACCTTAGGTTAACTTTCCACATGATTATGAGTAGTTTGAAAGTTGTTTCATGGCTGTACATATCAACACAAAAAAGTTGTTATCTCAGTGCATGCAATGCTTAGACAATACAAATAGTATACATTTCAATTTTACATCAAAGCACTTACTGCAAACCTAATGGAAACAACTTAGATTAACTTCCCACATGATTCTGAGATGTCTGAAAGTTGTTTCATACCTGTGCACATCAAGACAAAAAAGTTGTTTTCTCAGTGCATGCAATGCTTTTATAATACAAATAGTATACATTTCAATTTTACACCAAAGCACTTACTGCAAACCTAATGGAAACAACTTAGATTAACTTCCCACATGATTCTGAGATGTCTGAAAGTTGTTTCATACCTGTGCACATAAAGACAAAAAAGTTGATTTCAAAGTGAATAGTATGCTTTTACATAAATGTAGTTTCCATTTCGATTATACTCAAAAGTCCTGACTGCAAACCTAGTGGAAACACCTTAGGTTAACTTTCCACATGATTATGAGTAGTTTGAAAGTTGTTTCATGGCTGTACACATCAACACAAAAAAGTTGTTATCTCAGTGCATGCAATGCTTAGACAATACAAATAGTATACATTTCAATTTTACACCAAAGCACTTACTGCAAACCTAATGGAAACACTTTAAGTTAACTTCCCACATGATTCTGAGATGTCTGAAAGTTGTTTCATACCTGTGCACATAAAGACAAAAAAGTTGATTTCTCAGTGAAGAGAATGCTTTGACATAAATGCAGTTTCCATTTCAATTCTACTCAAAAGTCCTGACTGCAGACCTAATGGAAACACCTTAGGTTAACGTTCCACATGATTATGAGTAGTTTGAAAGTTGTTTCATGGCTGTACACATCAACACAAAAAAGTTGTTATCTCAGTGCATGCAATGCTTAGAAAATACAAATAGTATACATTTCAATTTTACACCAAAGCACTTACTGCAAACCTAATGGAAACACTTTAAGTTAACTTCCCACATGATTCTGAGATGTCTGAAAGTTGTTTCATACCTGTGCACATAAAGACAAAAAAGTTGATTTCTCAGTGAATAGAATGCTTTGACATAAATGCAGTTTCCATTTCAATTCTACTCAAAAGTCCTGACTGCAAACCTAATGGAAACACCTTAGGTTAACTTTCCACATGATTATGAGTAGTTTGAAAGTTGTTTCATGGCTGTACACATCAACACAAAAAAGTTGTTATCTCAGTGCATGCAATGCTTAGACAATACAAATAGTATACATTTCAATTTTACACCAAAGCACTTACTGCAAACCTAATGGAAACACTTTAAGTTAACTTCCCACATGATTCTGAGATGTCTGAAAGTTGTTTCATACCTGTGCACATAAAGACAAAAAAGTTGATTTCTCAGTGAAGAGAATGCTTTGACATAAATGCAGTTTCCATTTCAATTCTACTCAAAAGTCCTGACTGCAAACCTAATGGAAACACCTTAGGTTAACGTTCCACATGATTATGAGTAGTTTGAAAGTTGTTTCATGGCTGTACACATCAACACAAAAAAGTTGTTATCTCAGTGCATGCAATGCTTAGAAAATACAAATAGTATACATTTCAATTTTACACCAAAGCACTTACTGCAAACCTAATGGAAACACTTTAAGTTAACTTCCCACATGATTCTGAGATGTCTGAAAGTTGTTTCATACCTGTGCACATAAAGACAAAAAAGTTGATTTCTCAGTGAATAGAATGCTTTGACATAAATGCAGTTTCCATTTCAATTCTACTCAAAAGTCCTGACTGCAAACCTAATGCAAACACCTTAGGTTAACTTTCCACATGATTATGAGTAGTTTGAAAGTTGTTTCATGGCTGTACACATCAACACAAAAAAGTTGTTATCTCAGTGCATGCAATGCTTAGACAATACAATTAGTATACATTTCAATTTTACACCAAAGCACTTACTGCAAACCTAATGGAAACACTTTAAGTTAACTTCCCACATGATTCTGAGATGTCTGAAAGTTGTTTCATACCTGTGCACATAAAGACAAAAAAGTTGATTTCTCAGTGAAGAGAATGCTTTGACATAAATGCAGTTTCCATTTCAATTCTACTCAAAAGTCCTGACTGCAAACCTAATGGAAACACCTTAGGTTAACTTTCCACATGATTATGAGTAGTTTGAAAGTTGTTTCATGGCTGTACACATCAACACAAAAAAGTTGTTATCTCAGTGCATGCAATGCTTAGAAAATACAAATAGTATACATTTCAATTTTACACCAAAGCACTTACTGCAAACCTAATGGAAACACTTTAAGTTAACTTCCCACATGATTCTGAGATGTCTGAAAGTTGTTTCATACCTGTGCACATAAAGACAAAAAAGTTGATTTCTCAGTGAAGAGAATGCTTTGACATAAATGCAGTTTCCATTTCAATTCTACTCAAAAGTCCTGACTGCAAACCTAATGGAAACACCTTAGGTTAACTTTCCACATGATTATGAGTAATTTGAAAGTTGTTTCATGGCTGTACACATCAACACAAAAAAGTTGTTATCTCAGTGCATGCAATGCTTAGACAATACAAATAGTATACATTTCAATTTTACACCAAAGCACTTACTGTAAACCTAATGGAAACACTTTAAGTTCACTTCCCACATGATTCTGAGATGTCTGAAAGTTGTTTCATACCTGTGCACATAAAGACAAAAAAGTTGATTTCACAGTGAATAGAATGCTTTGACTTAAAAGTAGTATACATTTCAATTGTACTCAAAAGTCCTGACTGCAGACCTAATGCAAACACCTTTGGTTAACTTCCCACATGAGTATGAGTAGGTTTAAAGTTGTTTCATGCCTCAGTTCATCAAGACAAAAAAGTTACTCTTCAGTGCTACTATGCTCTGACAGTAAGGTAGTATACATCTCAATTTTACACCGAAGTACTTACTGCAAACCTAATGGAAACACCTTAGGTTAACTTCCCACATCATTATGAGTAGTTTGTAAGTTGTTTCATGGCTGTACACATCAACACAAAAAAGTTGTTATCTCAGTGCATGCAATGCTTAGACAATACAAATAGTATACATTTCAATTTTACACCAAAGCACTTTCTGCAAACCTAATGGAAACAACTTACTTTAACTTCCCACATGATTCTGAGATGTCTGAAAGTTGTTTCATACCTGTGCACATCAAGACAAAAAAGTTGTTATCGCAGTGCATGCAATGCTTAGACAATACAAATAGTATACATTTCAATTTTACACCAAAGCACTTACTGCAAACCTAATGGAAACTCCTAAGGTTAACTTTCCACATGATTATGAGTAGTTTGAAAGCTGTTTCATGGCTGTACACATCAACACAAAAAAGTTGTTATCTCAGTGCATGCAATGCTTAGACAATACAAATAGTATACATTTCAATTTTACATCAAAGCACTTACTGCAAACACAATGGAAACACCTAAGGTTAACTTTCCACATGATTATGAGTAGTTTGAAAGCTGTTTCATGGCTGTACACATCAACACAAAAAAGTTGTTATCTCAGTGCATGCAATGCTTAGACAATACAAATAGGATACATTTCAATTTTACATCAAAGCACTTACTGCAAACCTAATGGATACAACTTAGATTAACTTCCCACATGATTCTGAGATGTTTGAAAGTTGTTTCATACCTGTGCACATCAAGACAAAAAAGTTGTTTTCTCAGTGCATGCAATGCTTTTACAATACAAGTAGTAGAGATTTCAATATTACACCAAAGCACTTACTGCAAACCTAATCGAAACACCTAAGGTTAACTTTCCACATGATTATGAGTAGTTTGAAAGTTGTTTCATGGCTGTACACATCAACACAAAAAAGTTGTTATCGCAGTGCATGCAATGCTTAGACAATACAAATAGTATACTTTTCAATTTTACACCAAAGCAGTTACTGCAAACCTAATGGAAACAACTTAGTTTAACTTCCCACATGATTCTGAGATGTCTGAAAGTTGTTTCATACCTGTGCACATAAAGACAAAAAAGTTGATTTCTCAGTGAATAGAATGCTTTGACATAAATCTAGTTTCCATTTCAATTGTTCTCAAAAGTCCTGACTGCAAACCTAATGGAAACACCTTTGGTTAACTTCCCACATGAGTATGAGTAGGTTTAAAGTTGTTTCATGCCTCACTTCATCAAGACAAAAAAGTTACTTTTTAGTGCTACATTGCTCTGACATTAAGATACTATACATCTCAATTTTACACCAAAGTACTTACTGCAAACCTAATGGAAACACCTTAGGTTAACTTTCCACATGATTATGAGTAGTTTGAAAGTTGTTTCATGGCTGTACATATCAACACAAAAAAGTTGTTATCTCAGTGCATGCAATGCTTAGACAATACAAATAGTATACATTTCAATTTTACATCAAAGCACTTACTGCAAACCTAATGGAAACAACTTAGATTAACTTCCCACATGATTCTGAGATGTCTGAAAGTTGTTTCATACCTGTGCACATCAAGACAAAAAAGTTGTTTTCTCAGTGCATGCAATGCTTTTATAATACAAATAGTATACATTTCAATTTTACACCAAAGCACTTACTGCAAACCTAATGGAAACAACTTAGATTAACTTCCCACATGATTCTGAGATGTCTGAAAGTTGTTTCATACCTGTGCACATAAAGACAAAAAAGTTGATTTCAAAGTGAATAGTATGCTTTTACATAAATGTAGTTTCCATTTCGATTATACTCAAAAGTCCTGACTGCAAACCTAGTGGAAACACCTTAGGTTAACTTTCCACATGATTATGAGTAGTTTGAAAGTTGTTTCATGGCTGTACACATCAACACAAAAAAGTTGTTATCTCAGTGCATGCAATGCTTAGACAATACAAATAGTATACATTTCAATTTTACACCAAAGCACTTACTGCAAACCTAATGGAAACACTTTAAGTTAACTTCCCACATGATTCTGAGATGTCTGAAAGTTGTTTCATACCTGTGCACATAAAGACAAAAAAGTTGATTTCTCAGTGAAGAGAATGCTTTGACATAAATGCAGTTTCCATTTCAATTCTACTCAAAAGTCCTGACTGCAGACCTAATGGAAACACCTTAGGTTAACGTTCCACATGATTATGAGTAGTTTGAAAGTTGTTTCATGGCTGTACACATCAACACAAAAAAGTTGTTATCTCAGTGCATGCAATGCTTAGAAAATACAAATAGTATACATTTCAATTTTACACCAAAGCACTTACTGCAAACCTAATGGAAACACTTTAAGTTAACTTCCCACATGATTCTGAGATGTCTGAAAGTTGTTTCATACCTGTGCACATCAAGACAAAAAAGTTGATTTCTCAGTGAATAGAATGCTTTGACATAAATGCAGTTTCCATTTCAATTCTACTCAAAAGTCCTGACTGCAAACCTAATGGAAACACCTTAGGTTAACTTTCCACATGATTATCAGTAGTTTGAAAGTTGTTTCATGGCTGTACACATCAACACAAAAAAGTTGTTATCTCAGTGCATGCAATGCTTAGACAATACAATTAGTATACATTTCAATTTTACACCAAAGCACTTACTGCAAACCTAATGGAAACACTTTAAGTTAACTTCCCACATAATTCTGAGATGTCTGAAAGTTGTTTCATACCTGTGCACATAAAGACAAAAAAGTTGATTTCTCAGTGAAGAGAATGCTTTGACATAAATGCAGTTTCCATTTCAATTCTACTCAAAAGTCCTGACTGCAAACCTAATGGAAACACCTTAGGTTAACGTTCCACATGATTATGAGTAGTTTGAAAGTTGTTTCATGGCTGTACACATCAACACAAAAAAGTTGTTATCTCAGTGCATGCAATGCTTAGAAAATACAAATAGTATACATTTCAATTTTACACCAAAGCACTTACTGCAAACCTAATGGAAACACTTTAAGTTAACTTCCCACATGATTCTGAGATGTCTGAAAGTTGTTTCATACCTGTGCACATAAAGACAAAAAAGTTGATTTCTCAGTGAATAGAATGCTTTGACATAAATGCAGTTTCCATTTCAATTCTACTCAAAAGTCCTGACTGCAAACCTAATGGAAACACCTTAGGTTAACTTTCCACATGATTATGAGTAGTTTGAAAGTTGTTTCATGGCTGTACACATCAACACAAAAAAGTTGTTATCTCAGTGCATGCAATGCTTAGACAATACAATTAGTATACATTTCAATTTTACACCAAAGCACTTACTGCAAACCTAATGGAAACACTTTAAGTTAACTTCCCACATGATTCTGAGATGTCTGAAAGTTGTTTCATACCTGTGCAAATAAAGACAAAAAAGTTGATTTCTCAGTGAAGAGAATGCTTTGACATAAATGCAGTTTCCATTTCAATTCTACTCAAAAGTCCTGACTGCAAACCTAATGGAAACACCTTAGGTTAACTTTCCACATGATTATGAGTAGTTTGAAATTTGTTTCATGGCTGTACACATCAACACAAAAAAGTTGTTATCTCAGTGCATGCAATGCTTAGAAAATACAAATAGTATACATTTCAATTTTACACCAAAGCACTTACTGCAAACCTAATGGAAACACTTTAAGTTAACTTCCCACATGATTCTGAGATGTCTGAAAGTTGTTTCATACCTGTGCACATAAAGACAAAAAAGTTGATTTCTCAGTGAATAGAATGCTTTGACATAAATGCAGTTTCCATTTCAATTCTACTCAAAAGTCCTGACTGCAAACCTAATGGAAACACCTTAGGTTAACTTTCCACATGATTATGAGTAATTTGAAAGTTGTTTCATGGCTGTACACATCAACACAAAAAAGTTGTTATCTCAGTGCATGCAATGCTTAGAGAATACAAATAGTATACATTTCAATTTTACACCAAAGCACTTACTGCAAACCTAATGGAAACACTTTAAGTTAACTTCCCACATGATTCTGAGATGTCTGAAAGTTGTTTCATACCTGTGCACATAAAGACAAAAAACTTGATTTCTCAGTGAAGAGAATGCTTTGACATAAATGCAGTTTCCATTTCAATTCTACTCAAAAGTCCTGACTGCAGACCTAATGGAAACACCTTAGGTTAACGTTCCACATGATTATGAGTAGTTTGAAAGTTGTTTCATGGCTGTACACATCAACACAAAAAAGTTGTTATCTCAGTGCATGCAATGCTTAGAAAATACAAATAGTATACATTTCAATTTTACACCAAAGCACTTACTGCAAACCTAATGGAAACACTTTAAGTTAACTTCCCACATGATTCTGAGATGTCTGAAAGTTGTTTCATACCTGTGCACATCAAGACAAAAAAGTTGATTTCTCAGTGAATAGAATGCTTTGACATAAATGCAGTTTCCATTTCAATTCTACTCAAAAGTCCTGACTGCAAACCTAATGGAAACACCTTAGGTTAACTTTCCACATGATTATGAGTAGTTTGAAAGTTGTTTCATGGCTGTACACATCAACACAAAAAAGTTGTTATCTCAGTGCATGCAATGCTTAGACAATACAAATAGTATACATTTCAATTTTACACCAAAGCACTTACTGCAAACCTAATGGAAACACTTTAAGTTAACTTCCCACATGATTCTGAGATGTCTGAAAGTTGTTTCATACCTGTGCACATAAAGACAAAAAAGTTGATTTCTCAGTGAAGAGAATGCTTTGACATAAATGCAGTTTCCATTTCAATTCTACTCAAAAGTCCTGACTGCAAACCTAATGGAAACACCTTAGGTTAACGTTCCACATGATTATGAGTAGTTTGAAAGTTGTTTCATGGCTGTACACATCAACACAAAAAAGTTGTTATCTCAGTGCATGCAATGCTTAGAAAATACAAATAGTATACATTTCAATTTTACACCAAAGCACTTACTGCAAACCTAATGGAAACACTTTAAGTTAACTTCCCACATGATTCTGAGATGTCTGAAAGTTGTTTCATACCTGTGCACATAAAGACAAAAAAGTTGATTTCTCAGTGAATAGAATGCTTTGACATAAATGCAGTTTCCATTTCAATTCTACTCAAAAGTCCTGACTGCAAACCTAATGGAAACACCTTAGGTTAACTTTCCACATGATTATGAGTAGTTTGAAAGTTGTTTCATGGCTGTACACATCAACACAAAAAAGTTGTTATCTCAGTGCATGCAATGCTTAGACAATACAATTAGTATACATTTCAATTTTACACCAAAGCACTTACTGCAAACCTAATGGAAACACTTTAAGTTAACTTCCCACATGATTCTGAGATGTCTGAAAGTTGTTTCATACCTGTGCACATAAAGACAAAAAAGTTGATTTCTCAGTGAAGAGAATGCTTTGACATAAATGCAGTTTCCATTTCAATTCTACTCAAAAGTCCTGACTGCAAACCTAATGGAAACACCTTAGGTTAACTTTCCACATGATTATGAGTAGTTTGAAAGTTGTTTCATGGCTGTACACATCAACACAAAAAAGTTGTTATCTCAGTGCATGCAATGCTTAGAAAATACAAATAGTATACATTTCAATTTTACACCAAAGCACTTACTGCAAACCTAATGGAAACACTTTAAGTTAACTTCCCACATGATTCTGAGATGTCTGAAAGTTGTTTCATACCTGTGCACATAAAGACAAAAAAGTTGATTTCTCAGTGAATAGAATGCTTTGACATAAATGCAGTTTCCATTTCAATTCTACTCAAAAGTCCTGACTGCAAACCTAATGGAAACACCTTAGGTTAACTTTCCACATGATTATGAGTAATTTGAAAGTTGTTTCATGGCTGTACACATCAACACAAAAAAGTTGTTATCTCAGTGCATGCAATGCTTAGACAATACAAATAGTATACATTTCAATTTTACACCAAAGCACTTACTGTAAACCTAATGGAAACACTTTAAGTTCACTTCCCACATGATTCTGAGATGTCTGAAAGTTGTTTCATACCTGTGCACATAAAGACAAAAAAGTTGATTTCACAGTGAATAGAATGCTTTGACTTAAAAGTAGTATACATTTCAATTGTACTCAAAAGTCCTGACTGCAGACCTAATGCAAACACCTTTGGTTAACTTCCCACATGAGTATGAGTAGGTTTAAAGTTGTTTCATGCCTCAGTTCATCAAGACAAAAAAGTTACTCTTCAGTGCTACTATGCTCTGACAGTAAGGTAGTATACATCTCAATTTTACACCGAAGTACTTACTGCAAACCTAATGGAAACACCTTAGGTTAACTTCCCACATCATTATGAGTAGTTTGTAAGTTGTTTCATGGCTGTACACATCAACACAAAAAAGTTGTTATCTCAGTGCATGCAATGCTTAGACAATACAAATAGTATACATTTCAATTTTACACCAAAGCACTTTCTGCAAACCTAATGGAAACAACTTACTTTAACTTCCCACATGATTCTGAGATGTCTGAAAGTTGTTTCATACCCGTGCACATCAAGACAAAAAAGTTGTTATCGCAGTGCATGCAATGCTTAGACAATACAAATAGTATACATTTCAATTTTACACCAAAGCACTTACTGCAAACCTAATGGAAACAACTTAGTTTAACTTCCCACATGATTCTGAGATGTCTGAAAGTTGTTTCATACCTGTGCACATAAAGATAAAAAAGTTGATTTCTCAGTGAATAGAATGCTTTGACATAAATGTAGTTTCCATTTCAATTGTACTCAAAAGTCCTGACTGCAAACCTAATGGAAACACCTTTGGTTAACTTCCCACATGAGCATGAGTAGGTTTAAAGTTGTTTCATGCCTCACTTCATCAAGACAAAAAAGTTACTTTTCAGTGCTACTCTGCTCTGACATTAAGATAGTATACATCTCAATTTTACACCAAAGTACTTACTGCAAACATAATGGAAACACCTTAGGTTAACTTCCCACATGATTATGAGTAGTTTGAAAGTTGTTTCATGGCTGTACACATCAACACAAAAAAGTTGTTATCTCAGTGCATGCAATCCTTAGACAATACAAATAGGATACATCTCAATTTTACACCAAAGTACTTACTGCAAACCTAATGGAAACACCTTAGGTTAACTTCCCACATGATTCTGAGATGTCTGAAAGTTGTTTCATACCTGTGCACATCAAGACAAAAAAGTTGTTTTCTCAGTGCATGCAATGCTTTTACAATACAAATAGTAGAGATTTCAATATTACACCAAAGCACTTACTGCAAACCTAATCGAAACACCTAAGGTTAACTTTCCACATGATTATGAGTAGTTTGAAAGTTGTTTCATGGCTGTACACATCAACACAAAAAAGTTGTTATCGCAGTGCATGCAATGCTTAGACAATACAAATAGTATACTTTTCAATTTTACACCAAAGCACTTACTGCAAACCTAATAGAAACAACTTAGTTTAACTTCCCACATGATCCTGAGATGTTTGAAAGTTGTTTCATACCTGTGCACATAAAGACAAAAAAGTTGATTTCTCAGTGAATAGAATGCTTTGACATAAATGTAGTTTCCATTTCAATTGTTCTCAAAAGTCCTGACTGCAAACCTAATGGAAACACCTTTGGTTAACTTCCCACATGAGTATGAGTAGGTTTAAAGTTGTTTCATGCCTCACTTCATCAAGACAAAAAAGTTACTTTTCAGTGCTACTCTGCTCTGACATTAAGATAGTATACATCTCAATTTTACACCAAAGTACTTACTGCAAACATAATGGAAACACCTTAGGTTAACTTCCCACATGATTATGAGTAGTTTGAAAGTTGTTTCATGGCTGTACACATCAACACAAAAAAGTTGTTATCTCAGTGCATGCAATCCTTAGACAATACAAATAGGATACATTTCAATTTTACATCAAAGCACTTACTGCAAACCTAATGGAAACAACTTAGATTAACTTCCCACATGATTCTGATATGTCTGAAAGTTGTTTCATACCTGTGCACATCAAGACAAAAAAGTTGTTTTCTCAGTGCATGCAATGCTTTTACAATACAAATAGTAGAGATTTCAATATTACACCAAAGCACTTACTGCAAACCTAATCGAAACACCTAAGGTTAACTTTCCACATGATTATGAGTAGTTTGAAAGTTGTTTCATGGCTGTACACATCAACACAAAAAAGTTGTTATCGCAGTGCATGCAATGCTTAGACAATACAAATAGTATACTTTTCAATTTTACACCAAAGCACTTACTGCAAACCTAATAGAAACAACTTAGTTTAACTTCCCACATGATTCTGAGATGTCTGAAAGTTGTTTCATACCTGTGCACATAAAGACAAAAAAGTTGATTTCTCAGTGAATAGAATGCTTTGACATAAATGTAGTTTCCATTTCAATTGTTCTCAAAAGTCCTGACTGCAGACCTAATGGAAACACCTTTGGTTAACTTCTCACATGAGTATGAGTAGGTTTAAAGTTGTTTCATGCCGCACTTCATCAAGACAAAAAAGTTACTTTTCAGTGCTGCACTGCTCTGACATTAAGATAGTATACATCTCAATTTTACACCAAAGTACTTACTGCAAACCTAATGGAAACACCTTAGGTTAACTTCCCACATGATTATGAGTAGTTTGAAAGTTGTTTCATGGCAGTACACATCAACACAAAAAAGTTGTTATCTCAGTGCATGCAATGCTTAGACAATACAAATAGTATACATTTCAATTTTACATCAAAGCACTTACTGCAAACCTAATGGAAACACCTAAGGTTAACTTTCCACATGATTATGAGTAGTTTGAAAGTTGTTTCATGGCTGTAGATATCAACACAAAAAAGTTGTTATCTCAGTGCATGCAATGCTTAGACAATACAAATAGTATACATTTCAATTTTACATCAAAGCACTTACTGCAAACCTAATGGAAACAACTTAGATTAACTTCCCACATGATTCTGAGATGTCTGAAAGTTGTTTCATACCTGTGCACATCAAGACAAAAAAGTTGTTTTCTCAGTGCATGCAATGCTTTTACAATACAAATAGTATACATTTCAATTTTACAGCAAAGCACTTACTGCAAACCTAATGGAAACAACTTAGATTAACTCCCACATGATTCTGAGATGTCTGAAAGTTGTTTCATACCTGTGCACATAAAGACAAAAAAGTTGATTTCTCAGTGAATAGTATGCTTTTACATAAATGTAGTTTCCATTTCAATTATACTCAAAAGTCCTGACTGCAGACCTAATGCAAACACCTTTGGTTAACTTCCCACATGAGTATGAGTAGGTTTAAAGTTGTTTCATGCCTCAGTTCATCAAGACAAAAAAGTTACTCTT
>NW_027274555.1:0-94387 GCF_030028105.1 Mobula birostris | reverse complement strand
TGGAGGCTAGAGACGTGAGGAGATGCTTGGCAGGAGGCAGAGGGCTGGAGGCTAGAGATTTGAGGTGAGGCTTGACAGGGGGCCGGATGCTGGAGGCTAGAAATATGAGGCGAGGCTTGGCAGGAGGCAGGAGGCTGGAGGCTAGAGACTTGAGGTGAGGCTTGGCAGGAGGCTGGAGTCTTCAGGCTTGAGTCTGTAGGCTAGAGACTTGAGGTTAGGCTTGGCAGGAAGCAGGAGGCTGGAGGCTGGAGACTTAAGGTGAGGCTTGGCAGGAGGCAGGAGGCTGGAGGCTAAAGACTTGAGGTGAGGCTCGGCAGGAGGCTGGAGTCTTCAGGCTTGAGTCTGTAGGCTAGAGACTTGAGGATAGGCTTGGCAGGAAGCAGGAGGCTGGAGGCTGGAGACTTAAGGTGAGGCTTGGCAGGAGGCAGGAGGCTGGAGGCTAGAGATTTGTGGCTCGGCTTGGCAGGAGGCAGGAGGTTTGAGGCTAAAGACTTAAGATGAGTCTTGGCAGGAGGCAGGAAGCTGGAGGTTAGGGACTTGAGCTGAGGCTTGGCAGGAGGCAGGAGGCTGGAGGCTAGAGACTTGAGGCGAGGCTGGAGGCAGGAGGCTGGACCTAGAGACTTGAGGTGAGGATTGGCAGGAGGCAGGACACTGGAGGCTAGAGACTTGAGGCGAGGCTTGGCAGGGGGCAGGAGGCTGGAGGCTAGAGACTTGAGGTGAGGCTTGGCAGGAGGCTTGAGTCTTCAGGCTTGAATCTGGAGGCTAGAGACTTGAGATGAGGCATGGCAGGAGGCAGGAGGCCAGAGGCTAGAGACCTAAGGCGAGGCTTGGCAGGAGGCAGGTGGTTGGAGGCTAAAGACTTAAGGTGTGGCTTGACAGGAGACAGGAGGCTGGAGGCTAGAGACTTGAGGTGAGGCTTGGCAGGAGGCAGGAGACTGGAGCCTAGAGACTTGAGGCGAGGCTTGGCAGGAGGCAGGAGGCTGGAGGCTAGAGACCTGAGGCGAGGCTTGGCAGGAGGCAGGAGGCTGGAGGTTAGGGACTTGAGCTGAAGCTTGGAAGGAGGCAGGAGGTTTGAGGCTAAATATTTAAGTTGAGGGTTGGCAGGAGGCAGGAGGCTGCAGGCTAGGGACTTGAGCTGCAGCTTGTCAGGAGGCAGGAGGCTGGAGGCTAGAGACTTGAGGTGATGCTTGGCAGGAGGCAGGAGACTGGAGCCTAGAGACTTGAGGCGAGGCTTGGCAGGAGGCAGGAGGCTGGAGGCTAGAGACTTGAGATGAGGCTTGGCAGGATGCAGCAGGCTGGAGTTTTCAGGCTTGAGGCTGGAGGCCAGAGATTTGTGGTGAGGCTTGGCAGGAGGCAGGAGGCTGGAGGCTAGAGACATGATTCGAGGCTTGGCAGCAGGTAGGAGGCTGGAGGCAAGAGACTTGAGGTGAGGCTAGGCAGGAGGCAGGAGGCTGGAGGCTAGGGACTTGAGCTGAGGCTTGGCAGGAGGCAGGAGGCTCGAGGCTAGTGACTTGAGGTGAGGCTTGGCAGGAGGCAGGAGGCTGGAGGCTAGAGACTTGAGGCGAGTCTTGGCAGGAGGAAGGAGGCTGGAGTCTTCAGGCTTGAGGCTGGAGGCTAGAGACTTGAGGCGAGGCTTGGCAGGAGGCAGGAGGCTGGAGGTTTGAGAGTTGAGCAGATGCTTGGCAGGAGGCAGGGGGCTGGAGGCTAGAGACTTAATTCGAGGCTTGGCAGCAGGTAGGAGGCTGGAGGCTAGAGACTTGAGGTGAGGCTTGGCAGTAGCAGGAGGCTAGAGACTTGAGGTGAGGCTTGGCAGGAGGCAGGAGGCTGGAGGGTCGGGACTTGAGCTGAGGCTTGGCAGGAGGCAGGAGGTTGGAGGCTAAAGACTTAAGGTGAGGCTTGGTAGGAGGCTGGAGGTTGGAGGCTAGAGCCTTGTGGTGAGGCTTGGCAGGAGGCAAGAGGCTGGAGGTTAGGGACTTGAGCGGAGGCTTGGCAGGATGCACGAGTTTGGAGGCTAGAGACTTGTGGTGAGGCTTGGCAGGAGGCAAGAGGCTGGAGGCTAGGGACTTGAGCTGAGGCTTGGCAGGAGGCAGGAGGCTGGAGGCTAGAGACTTGAGGCGAGGCTTGGCAGGAGGCAGGAGGCTGGAGGCTAGAGACGTGAGGAGATGCTTGGCAGGAGGCAGAGGGCTGGAGGCTAGAGATTTGAGGTGAGGCTTGACAGGGGGCCGGATGCTGGAGGCTAGAAATATGAGGCGAGGCTTGGCAGGAGGCAGGAGGCTGGAGGCTAGAGACTTGAGGTGAGGCTTGGCAGGAGGCTGGAGTCTTCAGGCTTGAGTCTGTAGGCTAGAGACTTGAGGTTAGGCTTGGCAGGAAGCAGGAGGCTGGAGGCTGGAGACTTAAGGTGAGGCTTGGCAGGAGGCAGGAGGCTGGAGGCTAAAGACTTGAGGTGAGGCTTGGCAGGAGGCTGGAGTCTTCAGGCTTGAGTCTGTAGGCTAGAGACTTGAGGATAGGCTTGGCAGGAAGCAGGAGGCTGGAGGCTGGAGACTTAAGGTGAGGCTTGGCAGGAGGCAGGAGGCTGGAGGCTAGAGATTTGTGGCTCGGCTTGGCAGGAGGCAGGAGGTTTGAGGCTAAAGACTTAAGATGAGTCTTGGCAGGAGGCAGGAAGCTGGAGGTTAGGGACTTGAGCTGAGGCTTGGCAGGAGGCAGGAGGCTGGAGGCTAGAGACTTGAGGCGAGGCTGGAGGCAGGAGGCTGGACCTAGAGACTTGAGGTGAGGATTGGCAGGAGGCAGGACACTGGAGGCTAGAGACTTGAGGCGAGGCTTGGCAGGGGGCAGGAGGCTGGAGGCTAGAGACTTGAGGTGAGGCTTGGCAGGAGGCTTGAGTCTTCAGGCTTGAATCTGGAGGCTAGAGACTTGAGATGAGGCATGGCAGGAGGCAGGAGGCCAGAGGCTAGAGACCTAAGGCGAGGCTTGGCAGGAGGCAGGTGGTTGGAGGCTAAAGACTTAAGGTGTGGCTTGACAGGAGACAGGAGGCTGGAGGCTAGAGACTTGAGGTGAGGCTTGGCAGGAGGCAGGAGACTGGAGCCTAGAGACTTGAGGCGAGGCTTGGCAGGAGGCAGGAGGCTGGAGGCTAGAGACCTGAGGCGAGGCTTGGCAGGAGGCAGGAGGCTGGAGGTTAGGGACTTGAGCTGAAGCTTGGAAGGAGGCAGGAGGTTTGAGGCTAAATATTTAAGTTGAGGGTTGGCAGGAGGCAGGAGGCTGCAGGCTAGGGACTTGAGCTGCAGCTTGTCAGGAGGCAGGAGGCTGGAGGCTAGAGACTTGAGGTGATGCTTGGCAGGAGGCAGGAGACTGGAGCCTAGAGACTTGAGGCGAGGCTTGGCAGGAGGCAGGAGGCTGGAGGCTAGAGACTTGAGATGAGGCTTGGCAGGAGGCTGGATTCTTCAGGCTTGAGTCTGTAGGCTAGAGACTTGAGGTTAGGCTTGGCAGGATGCAGCAGGCTGGAGTTTTCAGGCTTGAGGCTGGAGGCCAGAGATTTGTGGTGAGGCTTGGCAGGAGGCAGGAGGCTGGAGGCTAGAGACATGATTCGAGGCTTGGCAGCAGGTAGGAGGCTGGAGGCAAGAGACTTGAGGTGAGGCTAGGCAGGAGGCAGGAGGCTGGAGGCTAGGGACTTGAGCTGAGGCTTGGCAGGAGGCAGGAGGCTCGAGGCTAGTGACTTGAGGTGAGGCTTGGCAGGAGGCAGGAGGCTGGAGGCTAGAGACTTGAGGCGAGTCTTGGCAGGAGGAAGGAGGCTGGAGTCTTCAGGCTTGAGGCTGGAGGCTAGAGACTTGAGGCGAGGCTTGGCAGGAGGCAGGAGGCTGGAGGTTTGAGAGTTGAGCAGATGCTTGGCAGGAGGCAGGGGGCTGGAGGCTAGAGACTTAATTCGAGGCTTGGCAGCAGGTAGGAGGCTGGAGGCTAGAGACTTGAGGTGAGGCTTGGCAGTAGCAGGAGGCTAGAGACTTGAGGTGAGGCTTGGCAGGAGGCAGGAGGCTGGAGGGTCGGGACTTGAGCTGAGGCTTGGCAGGAGGCAGGAGGTTGGAGGCTAAAGACTTAAGGTGAGGCTTGGTAGGAGGCTGGAGGTTGGAGGCTAGAGCCTTGTGGTGAGGCTTGGCAGGCGGCAAGAGGCTGGAGGTTAGGGACTTGAGCGGAGGCTTGGCAGGATGCAGGAGTTTGGAGGCTAGAGACTTGTGGTGAGGCTTGGCAGGAGGCAAGAGGCTGGAGGCTAGAGACTTGAGGCGAGGCTTGGCAGGAGGCAGGAGGCTGGAGGCTAGAGACGTGAGGAGATGCTTGGCAGGAGGCAGAGGGCTGGAGGCTAGAGATTTGAGGTGAGGCTTGACAGGGGGCCGGATGCTGGAGGCTAGAAATATGAGGCGAGGCTTGGCAGGAGGCAGGAGGCTGGAGGCTAGAGACTTGAGGTGAGGCTTGGCAGGAGGCTGGAGTCTTCAGGCTTGAGTCTGTAGGCTAGAGACTTGAGGTTAGGCTTGGCAGGAAGCAGGAGGCTGGAGGCTGGAGACTTGAGGTGATGCTTGGCAGGAGGCAGGAGACTGGAGCCTAGAGACTTGAGGCGAGGCTTGGCAGGAGGCAGGAGGCTGGAGGCTAGAGACTTGAGATGAGGCTTGGCAGGAGGCTGGATTCTTCAGGCTTGAGTCTGTAGGCTAGAGACTTGAGGTTAGGCTTGGCAGGATGCAGCAGGCTGGAGTTTTCAGGCTTGAGGCTGGAGGCCAGAGATTTGTGGTGAGGCTTGGCAGGAGGCAGGAGGCTGGAGGCTAGAGACATGATTCGAGGCTTGGCAGCAGGTAGGAGGCTGGAGGCAAGAGACTTGAGGTGAGGCTAGGCAGGAGGCAGGAGGCTGGAGGCTAGGGACTTGAGCTGAGGCTTGGCAGGAGGCAGGAGGCTCGAGGCTAGTGACTTGAGGTGAGGCTTGGCAGGAGGCAGGAGGCTGGAGGCTAGAGACTTGAGGCGAGTCTTGGCAGGAGGAAGGAGGCTGGAGTCTTCAGGCTTGAGGCTGGAGGCTAGAGACTTGAGGCGAGGCTTGGCAGGAGGCAGGAGGCTGGAGGTTTGAGAGTTGAGCAGATGCTTGGCAGGAGGCAGGGGGCTGGAGGCTAGAGACTTAATTCGAGGCTTGGCAGCAGGTAGGAGGCTGGAGGCTAGAGACTTGAGGTGAGGCTTGGCAGTAGCAGGAGGCTAGAGACTTGAGGTGAGGCTTGGCAGGAGGCAGGAGGCTGGAGGGTCGGGACTTGAGCTGAGGCTTGGCAGGAGGCAGGAGGTTGGAGGCTAAAGACTTAAGGTGAGGCTTGGTAGGAGGCTGGAGGTTGGAGGCTAGAGCCTTGTGGTGAGGCTTGGCAGGAGGCAAGAGGCTGGAGGTTAGGGACTTGAGCGGAGGCTTGGCAGGATGCAGGAGTTTGGAGGCTAGAGACTTGTGGTGAGGCTTGGCAGGAGGCAAGAGGCTGGAGGCTAGGGACTTGAGCTGAGGCTTGGCAGGAGGCAGGAGGTTGGAGGCTAAAGACTTAAGATGAGGCTTGGCAGGAGGCAGGAGGCTGGATGCTAGTGACTTGAGGAGAGGCTTGGCAGGAGGCAGGAGGCTGGAGGCTAGAGACTTGAGGTGAGGCTTAGCAGTAGGCAGGAGGCTAGAGACTTGAGGTGAGGCTTGGCAGGAGGCAGGAAGCTGGAGGCTAAAGACGGTGTGAGGCTTGACAGGAGGCAGGAGGCTGGAGGGTAGAGACTTGAGGCGAGGCTTGGCAGGAGGCAGGAGGCTGGAGTCCAAGCTTGAGGCTGGAGGCTAGAGACTTGAGGCGAGGCTTGGCAGGAGGCAGGAGGCTGGAGGCTAGAGACTTGAGGAGATGCTTGGCAGGAGGCAGGGGGCTGGAGACTAGAGATTTGAGGTCAGGCTTGACAGGGGGCAGGATGCTGGAGGCTAGAAATATGAGGCGAGGCTTGGCAGGAGGCAGGAGGCTAGAGACTTTCGGTGAGGCTTGGCAGGAGGCAGGAGGCTAGAGACTTGAGGTGAGGCTTGGCAGGAGACAGGAGGCTGGAGGCTAAAGACTTGGTGTGAGGCTTGGCAGGAGGCAGGAGGCTGGATGCTAGTGACTTGAGGCGAGTCTTGACAGGAGGCAGGAGGCTGGAGTCTTCAGGCTTGAGGCTGGAGGCTAGAGACTTGAGGCGAGGCTTGGCAGGAGGCAGGAAGCTGGAGGCTAGAGGCTTGAGGAGATGCTTGGCAGGAGGCTGGAGGCTGGAGGGTGGGGACTTGAGCTGAGGCTTGGCAGGAGGCAGGAGGTTGGAGGCTAAAGACTTATGGTGAGGCTTGGCAGGAGGCTGGAGTTTGGAGGCTAGAGCCTTGTGGTGAGGCTTGGCAGGAGGCAAGTGGCTGGACGCTAGGGACTTGAGCGGAGGCTTGGCAGGAGGCAAGAGGTTGGAGGCTAGAGACTTGTGGCGAGGCTTGGCAGGAGGCAAGAGGCTGGAGGCTAGGGACTTGAGCTGAGGCTTGGCAGGAGGCAGGAGGTTGGAGGCTAAAGACTGAAGATGAGGCTTGGCAGGAGGCAGGAGGCTGGATGCTAGTGTCTTGAGGAGAGGCTTGGCAGGAGGCAGGAGGTGGGAGGCTCGAGACTAGGCGAGTCTTGGCAGGAGGCTAGAGACTTGAGGTGAGGCTTGGCAGGAGGCAGGAGGTGGGAGGCTAGAGACTTGTGGTGAGGCTTGGCAGGAGGCAAGAGGCTGGAACCCAGGGACTTGAGCTGCAGCTTGGCAAGAGGCAGGAGATTGGAGGCTAAAGACTTAAGCTGAGGCTTAGCAGGAGCAGGCAGCTGGAGGCTAGAGGTGAGGCTTGGCAGGAGGCAGGAGATGGAGGCTAGAGTCTTGAGGCAAGGTTTGGCAGGAAGCAGGAGGCTGGAGTCTAGAGACGAGGCGAGGCTTGGCAGGAGGCTGGAGGCTGGAGGCTTGAGACTAGAGGTGAGGTTTGGCAGGAGGCAGGAGGCTGGAGGCTAGAGACGAGGTAAGGCTTGGCAGGAAGCAGGAGGCTGGAAGCTGGAGACTTAAGGTGAGGCTTGGCAGGAGACAGGAGGCTGGAGGCTAGAGATTTGAGGCTCGGCTTGGCAGGAGGCAGGAGGCTGGAGGCTAGAGACTTGAAGTAAGGCTTGTCAGGAGGCAGGAGGCAAGAGGCTGGAGACTAGGGAATTGAGCTGAGGCTTGGCAGAAGGCAGGAGACGGGAGGCTAGGGACTTGAGGTGAGGCTGGAGGCTAGAGGCATGAGGCAAGGCTTGGCATGAAGCTGGAGGCTAGAGACTTTCGGCGAGGCTTGGCAGGAGGCAGGAGGCTGGAGTTTAGAGACTTGAGGTGAGGCTTGGCAGGAGGCTGGAAGCAGGAGGCTAAAGACTTGGTGTGAGGCTTGGCAGGAGGCAGGAGGCTGGATGCTAGTGACTTGAGGAGAGGCTTGGCAGGAGGCAGGAGGCTGGAGGCTAGAGACTTGAGGCGAGGCTTGGCAGGAGGCAGGAGGCTGGAGTCTTCAGGCTTGAGGCTGGAGGCTAGAGACATGAGGCGAGGCTTGGCAGGAGGCAGGAGGCTGGAGGCTAGAGACTTGAGGAGATGCTTGGCAGGAGGCAGAGGGCTGGAGTCTAGAGATTTGAGGTGAGGCTTGACCGGGGGCAGGATGCTGGAGGCTAGAAATATGAGGCGAGGCTTGGCAGGAGGCAGGAGGTTGGGACCTAGGGACTTGAGCTGCAGCTTGGCAGGAGGTAGGAGATTGGAGGCTAAAGACTTAAGCTGAGGCTTAGCAGGAGCAGGCGGCTGGAGGCTAGAGGTGAGGCTTGGCAGGAGGCAGGAGGTGGAGGCTAGAGTCTTGAGGCAAGGTTTGGCAGGAAGCAGGAGGCTGGAGTCTAGAGACGAGGCGAGGCTTGGCAGGAGGCTGGAGGCTGGAGGCTAGAGACTAGAGGTGAGGTTTGGCAGGAGGCAGGAGGCTGGAGGCTAGAGACGAGTTAAGGCTTGGCAGGAAGCAGGAGGCTGGAGGCTGGAGACTTAAGGTGAGGCTTGGCAGGAGGCAGGAGGCTGGAGGCTAGAGACGAGGTAAGGCTTGGCAGGAGGCAGGAGGCTGGAGGCTAGAGACTTGAGGCGAGGCTTGGCAGGAGGCAGGAGGCTGGAGGCTAGAGACGTGAGGAGATGCTTGGCAGGAGGCAGAGGGCTGGAGGCTAGAGATTTGAGGTGAGGCTTGACAGGGGGCCGGATGCTGGAGGCTAGAAATATGAGGCGAGGCTTGGCAGGAGGCAGGAGGCTGGAGGCTAGAGACTTGAGGTGAGGCTTGGCAGGAGGCTGGAGTCTTCAGGCTTGAGTCTGTAGGCTAGAGACTTGAGGTTAGGCTTGGCAGGAAGCAGGAGGCTGGAGGCTGGAGACTTAAGGTGAGGCTTGGCAGGAGGCAGGAGGCTGGAGGCTAAAGACTTGAGGTGAGGCTTGGCAGGAGGCTGGAGTCTTCAGGCTTGAGTCTGTAGGCTAGAGACTTGAGGATAGGCTTGGCAGGAAGCAGGAGGCTGGAGGCTGGAGACTTAAGGTGAGGCTTGGCAGGAGGCAGGAGGCTGGAGGCTAGAGATTTGTGGCTCGGCTTGGCAGGAGGCAGGAGGTTTGAGGCTAAAGACTTAAGATGAGTCTTGGCAGGAGGCAGGAAGCTGGAGGTTAGGGACTTGAGCTGAGGCTTGGCAGGAGGCAGGAGGCTGGAGGCTAGAGACTTGAGGCGAGGCTGGAGGCAGGAGGCTGGACCTAGAGACTTGAGGTGAGGATTGGCAGGAGGCAGGACACTGGAGGCTAGAGACTTGAGGCGAGGCTTGGCAGGGGGCAGGAGGCTGGAGGCTAGAGACTTGAGGTGAGGCTTGGCAGGAGGCTTGAGTCTTCAGGCTTGAATCTGGAGGCTAGAGACTTGAGATGAGGCATGGCAGGAGGCAGGAGGCCAGAGGCTAGAGACCTAAGGCGAGGCTTGGCAGGAGGCAGGTGGTTGGAGGCTAAAGACTTAAGGTGTGGCTTGACAGGAGACAGGAGGCTGGAGGCTAGAGACTTGAGGTGAGGCTTGGCAGGAGGCAGGAGACTGGAGCCTAGAGACTTGAGGCGAGGCTTGGCAGGAGGCAGGAGGCTGGAGGCTAGAGACCTGAGGCGAGGCTTGGCAGGAGGCAGGAGGCTGGAGGTTAGGGACTTGAGCTGAAGCTTGGAAGGAGGCAGGAGGTTTGAGGCTAAATATTTAAGTTGAGGGTTGGCAGGAGGCAGGAGGCTGCAGGCTAGGGACTTGAGCTGCAGCTTGTCAGGAGGCAGGAGGCTGGAGGCTAGAGACTTGAGGTGATGCTTGGCAGGAGGCAGGAGACTGGAGCCTAGAGACTTGAGGCGAGGCTTGGCAGGAGGCAGGAGGCTGGAGGCTAGAGACTTGAGATGAGGCTTGGCAGGAGGCTGGATTCTTCAGGCTTGAGTCTGTAGGCTAGAGACTTGAGGTTAGGCTTGGCAGGATGCAGCAGGCTGGAGTTTTCAGGCTTGAGGCTGGAGGCCAGAGATTTGTGGTGAGGCTTGGCAGGAGGCAGGAGGCTGGAGGCTAGAGACATGATTCGAGGCTTGGCAGCAGGTAGGAGGCTGGAGGCAAGAGACTTGAGGTGAGGCTAGGCAGGAGGCAGGAGGCTGGAGGCTAGGGACTTGAGCTGAGGCTTGGCAGGAGGCAGGAGGCTCGAGGCTAGTGACTTGAGGTGAGGCTTGGCAGGAGGCAGGAGGCTGGAGGCTAGAGACTTGAGGCGAGTCTTGGCAGGAGGAAGGAGGCTGGAGTCTTCAGGCTTGAGGCTGGAGGCTAGAGACTTGAGGCGAGGCTTGGCAGGAGGCAGGAGGCTGGAGGTTTGAGAGTTGAGCAGATGCTTGGCAGGAGGCAGGGGGCTGGAGGCCAGAGACTTAATTCGAGGCTTGGCAGCAGGTAGGAGGCTGGAGGCTAGAGACTTGAGGTGAGGCTTGGCAGTAGCAGGAGGCTAGAGACTTGAGGTGAGGCTTGGCAGGAGGCAGGAGGCTGGAGGGTCGGGACTTGAGCTGAGGTTTGGCAGGAGGCAGGAGGTTGGAGGCTAAAGACTTAAGGTGAGGCTTGGTAGGAGGCTGGAGGTTGGAGGCTAGAGCCTTGTGGTGAGGCTTGGCAGGAGGCAAGAGGCTGGAGGTTAGGGACTTGAGCGGAGGCTTGGCAGGAGGCAGGAGGCTGGAGGGTGGGGACTTGAGCTGAGGCTTGGCAGGAGGCAGGAGGTTGGAGGCTAAAGACTTAAGGTGAGGCTTGGCAGGAGGCTGGAGGTTGGAGGCTAGAGTCTTGTGGTGAGGCTTGGCAGGAGGCAAGAGGCTGGAGGCTAGAGACGTGTGGTGAGGCTTGGCAGGAGGCAAGAGGGTGGAACCTAGGGACTTTAAATGCAGCTTGGCAGGAGTAAGCAGATTGGAGGCTAAAGACTTAAGCTGAGGCTTAGCAGGAGCAGGCGGCTGGAGGCTAGAGGTGAGGCTTGGCAGGAGGCAGGAGGTGGAGGCTAGAGTCTTGAGGCAAGGTTTGGCAGGAAGCAGGAGGCTGGAGTCTAGAGACGAGGCGAGGCTTGGCAGGAGGCTGGAGGCTGGAGGCTAGAGACTAGAGGTGAGGTTTGGCAGGAGGCAGGAGGCTGGAGGCTAGAGACGAGGTAAGGCTTGGCAGGAAGCAGGAGGCTGGAGGCTGGAGACTTAAGGTGAGGCTTGGCAGGAGGCAGGAGGCTGGAGGCTAGAGATTTGAGGCTCGGCTTGGCAGGAGGCAGGAGGCTGGAGGCTAGAGACTTGAAGTGAGGCTTGTCAGGAGGCAGGAGGCAAGAGGCTGGAAGCTAGGGAATTGAGGTGAGGCTGGAGGCTAGAGGCATGAGGCAAGGCTTGGCATGAGGCTGGAGGCTAGAGACTTTCGCTGAGGCTTGGCAGGAGGCAGGAGGCTGGAGGCTAGAGACTTGAGGCGAGGCTTGGCAGGAGGCAGGAAGCTGGAGGCTAAAGACGGTGTGAGGCTTGGCAGGAGGCAGGAGGCTGGATGCTAGTGACTTGAGGAGAGGCTTGGCAGGAGGCAGGAGGCTGGAGGCTAGAGACTTGAGGCGAGGCTTGGCAGGAGGCAGGAGGCTGGAGTCTTCAGGCTTGAGGATGGAGGCTAGAGACTTGAGGCGAGGCTTGGCAGGAGGCAGGAGGCTGGAGGCTAGAGACTTGAGGAGATGCTTGGCAGGAGGCAGAGGGCTGGAGGCTAGAGATATGAGGTGAGGCTTGACAGGGGGCAGGATGCTGGAGGCTAGAAATATGAGGCGAGGCTTGGCAAGAGGCAGGAGGCTGGAGGCTAGAGACCAGGTGAGGCTTGGCAGGAGGCTGGAGTCTTCAGGCTTGAGTCTGTGGGCTAGAGACTTGAGGTTAGGCTTGGCAGGAAGCAGGAGGCTGGAGGCTGGAGACTTAAGGTGAGGCTTGGCAGGAGGCAGGAGGCTGGAGGCTAGAGACTTGAGGTGAGGCTTGGCAGGAGGCTGGAGTCTTCAGGCTTGGGTCTGTAGGCTAGAGACTTGAGGATAGGCTTGGCAGGAAGCAGGAGGCTGGAGGCTAGAGATTTGTGGCTCGGCTTGGCAGGAGGTAGGAGGCTGGAGGCTAGGGACTTGAGGCGAGGCTGGAGGCTAGAGACATGAGGCGAGGCATGGCATGAGGCTGGAGGCTAGAGACTTGCAGTGAGGCTTGGCGGCAGGTAGGATGCTGGAGGCTAGAGACGAAGCGAGACTTGGCAGGGGGCAAGAGGCTGGAGACTAGAGACTTGAGGCGAGGCTTGGCAGCAGTTAGGAGGCTGGAGGGTAGAGACTTGAGACAAGGCTTGGCAGGAGGCAGGAGGCTAGAGACCTGAGGTGAGGCTTGGCAGGAGGCAGGAGACTGGAGGCTAGAGACTTGAGGCGAGGCTTGGCAGGAGGCAGGAGGCTGGAGTCTTCAGGCTTGAGGATGGAGGCTAGAGACTTGAGGCGAGGCTTGGCAGGAGACAGGAGGCTGGAGGCTAGAAATATGAGGCGAGGCTTGGCAGCAGGTAGGAGGCTGGAGGCAAGAGACTTGAGGTGAGGCTAGGCAGGAGGCAGGAGGCTGGAGGCTAGGGACTTGAGCTGAGGCTTGGCAGGAGGCAGGAGGCTCGAGGCTAGTGACTTGAGGTGACGCTTGGCAGGAGGCAGGAGGCTGGAGGCTAGAGACTTGAGGCGAGTCTTGGCAGGAGGAAGGAGGCTGGAGTCTTCAGGCTTGAGGCTGGAGGCTAGAGACTTGAGGCGAGGCTTGGCAGGAGGCAGGAGGCTGGAGGTTTGAGAGTTGAGCAGATGCTTGGCAGGAGGCAGGGGGCTGGAGGCTAGAGACTTAATTCGAGGCTTGGCAGCAGGTAGGAGGCTGGAGGATAGAGACTTGAGGTGAGGCTTGGCAGTAGCAGGAGGCTAGAGACTTGAGGTGAGGCTTGGCAGGAGGCAGGAGGCTGGAGGCTAGGGACTTGAGCTGAGGCTTGGTAGGAGGCTGGAGGTTGGAGGCTAGAGCCTTGTGGTGAGGCTTGGCAGGAGGCAAGAGGCTGGAGGTTAGGGACTTGAGCGGAGGCTTGGCAGGATGCAGGAGTTTGGAGGCTAGAGACTTGTGGTGAGGCTTGGCAGGAGGCAAGAGGCTGGAGGCTAGGGACTTGAGCTGAGGCTTGGCAGGAGGCAGGAGGTTGGAGGCTAAAGACTTAAGATGAGGCTTGGCAGGAGGCAGGAGGCTGGAGGTTAGGGACTTGAGGCGAGGCTGGAGACTAGAGACATGAGGCGAGGCTTCGCATGAGGCTGGAGGCTAGTGATTTGAGGCGAGGCTTGGCAGGAGGCAGGAGGCTGGAGGCTAGAGACTTGCGGTGAGGCTTGGCAGGAGGCTGGAGGCTAGGGACTTGAGCTGAGGCTTGGCAGGAGGCAGGAGGTTGGAGGCTAAAGACTTAAGATGAGGCTTGGCAGGAGGCAGGAGGCTGGAGGTTAGGGACTTGAGGCGAGGCTGGAGACTAGAGACATGAGGCGAGGCTTCGCATGAGGCTGGAGGCTAGTGATTTGAGGCGAGGCTTGGCAGGAGGCAGGAGGCTGGAGGCTAGAGACTTGCGGTGAGGCTTGGCAGGAGGCTGGAGGCTGGAGACTTGAGGTGAGGCTTGGCAGGAGGCAGGGGCCTGGAGGCTAAAGACTTGGTGTGAGTCTTGGCAGGAGGCAGGAGGCTGGATGCTAGTGTCTTGAGGAGAGGCTTGGCAGGAGGCAGGAGGTGGGAGGCTCGAGACGAAGTGAGTCTTGGCAGGAGGCTAGAGACTTGAGGTGAGGCTTGGCAGGAGGCAGGAGGCTGGAGGCTAGAGACTTGTGGTGAGGCTTGGCAGGAGGCAAGAGGCTGGAACCTAGGAACTTGAGCTGCAGCTTGGCAGGAGGCAGGAGATTAGAGGCTAAAGACTTAAGCTGAGGCTTAGCAGGAGCAGGCGGCTGGAGGCTAGAGGTGAGGCTTGGCAGGAGGCAGGAGGTGGAGGCTAGAGTCTTGAGGCAAGGTTTGGCAGGAATCAGGAGGCTGGAGTCTAGAGACGAAGCGAGTTTTATGAGGAGGCTGGAGGCTGGAGGCTAGAGACTAGAGGAGAGGTTTGGCAGGAGGCAGGAGGCTGGAGGCTGGAGACTTAAGGTGAGGCTTGGCAGGAGGCAGGAGGCTGGAGGCTAGAGATTTGAGGCTCGGCTTGGCAGGAGGCAGGAGGCTGGAGGCTAGAGACTTGAGCTGAGGCTTGGCAGGAGGCAGGAAGCTGGAGGCTAGCGACTTGAGGAGATGCTTGGCAGGAGGCAGGAGGCTGGAGGGTGGGGACTTGAGCTGAGGCTTGGCAGGAGGCAGGAGGTTGGAGGCTAAAGACTTAAGGTGAGGCTTGGCAGGAGGCTGGAGGTTGGAGGCTAGAGTCTTGTGGTGAGGCTTGGCAGGAGGCAAGAGGCTGGAGGCTAGAGACGTGTGGTGAGGCTTGGCAGGAGACAAGAGGGTGGAACCTAGGGACTTTAAATGCAGCTTGGCAGGAGTAAGCAGATTGGAGGCTAAAGACTTAAGCTGAGGCTTAGCAGGAGCAGGCGGCTGGAGGCTAGAGGTGAGGCTTGGCAGGAGGCAGGAGGTGGAGGCTAGAGTCTTGAGGCAAGGTTTGGCAGGAAGCAGGAGGCTGGAGTCTAGAGACGAGGCAAGGCTTGGCAGGAGGCTGGAGGCTGGAGGCTAGAGACTAGAGGTGAGGTTTGGCAGGAGGCAGGAGGCTGGAGGCTAGAGACGAGGTAAGGCTTGGCAGGAAGCAGGAGGCTGGAGGCTGGAGACTTAAGGTGAGGCTTGGCAGGAGGCAGGAGGCTGGAGGCTAGAGATTTGAGGCTCGGCTTGACAGGAGGCAGGAGGCTGGAGGCTAGAGACTTGAAGTGAGGCTTGTCAGGAGGCAGGAGGCAAGAGGCTGGAAGCTAGGGAATTGAGGTGAGGCTGGAGGCTAGAGGCATGAGGCAAGGCTTGGCATGAGGCTGGAGGCTAGAGACTTTCGCTGAGGCTTGGCAGGAGGCAGGAGGCTGGAGGCTAGAGACTTGAGGCGAGGCTTGGCAGGAGGCAGGAAGCTGGAGGCTAAAGACGGTGTGAGGCTTGGCAGGAGGCAGGAGGCTGGATGCTAGTGACTTGAGGAGAGGCTTGGCAGGAGGCAGGAGGCTGGAGGCTAGAGACTTGAGGCGAGGCTTGGCAGGAGGCAGGAGGCTGGAGTCTTCAGGCTTGAGGATGGAGGCTAGAGACTTGAGGCGAGACTTGGCAGGAGGCAGGAGGCTGGAGGCTAGAGACTTGAGGAGATGCTTGGCAGGAGGCAGAGGGCTGGAGGCTAGAGATATGAGGTGAGGCTTGACAGGGGGCAGGATGCTGGAGGCTAGAAATATGAGGCGAGGCTTGGCAAGAGGCAGGAGGCTGGAGGCTAGAGATTTGTGGCTCGGCTTGGCAGGAGGTAGGAGGCTGGAGGCTAGGGACTTGAGGCGAGGCTGGAGGCTAGAGACATGAGGCGAGGCATGGCATGAGGCTGGAGGCTAGAGACTTGCAGTGAGGCTTGGCAGCAGGTAGGATGCTGGAGGCTAGAGACGAAGCGAGACTTGGCAGGAGGCAAGAGGCTGGAGACTAGAGACTTGAGGCGAGGCTTGGCAGCAGTTAGGAGGCTGGAGGGTAGAGACTTGAGACAAGGCTTGGCAGGAGGCAGGAGGCTAGAGACCTGAGGTGAGGCTTGGCAGGAGGCAGGAGACTGGAGGCTAGAGACTTGAGGCGAGGCTTGGCAGGAGGCAGGAGGCTGGAGTCTTCAGGCTTGAGGATGGAGGCTAGAGACTTGAGGCGAGGCTTGGCAGGAGGCTGGAGGCTGGAGGCTAGAAATATGAGGCGAGGCTTGGCAGGAGGCAGGAGGCTGGAGGCTAGAGACTTCAGGTGAGGCTTGGCAGGAGGCTGGAGTCTTCAGGCTTGAGTCTGTAGGCTAGAGACTTGAGGTTAGGCTTGGCAGGAGGCAGGAGGCTGGAGGCTAGAGACTTGAGGTGAGGTTTGGCAGGAGGCTGGAGTCTTCAGGCTTGGGTCTGTAGGCTAGAGACTTGAGGATAAGCTTGGCAGGAAGCAGGAGGCTGGAGGCTGGAGACTTAAGGTGAGGCTTGGCAGGAGGCAGGAGGCTGGAGGCTAGAGATTTGTGGCTCGGCTTGGCAGGAGGTAGGAGGCTGGAGGCTAGGGACTTGAGGCGATGCTGGAGGCTAGAGACGAAGCGAGACTTGGCAGGAGGCAAGAGGCTGGAGACTAGAGACTTGAGGCGAGGCTTGGCAGCAGTTAGGAGGCTGGAGGGTAGAGACTTGAGACAAAGCTTGGCAGGAGGCAGGAGGCTAGAGACCTGAGGTGAGGCTTGGCAGGAGGCAGGAGACTGGAGGCTAGAGACTTGAGGCGAGGCTTGACAGGAGGCAGGAGGCTGGAGGCTAGAGACTTAAGGTGAGGCTTGGCCAGAGGCAGGAGGCTGGAGGCTAAAGACTTGAGGTGATGCTTGGCAGGAGGCAGGAGACTGGAGCCTAGAGACTTGAGGTGAGGCTTGGCAGGAGACTGGAGGCCGGAGGCTTCAGGCTGCAGGCTAGAGACCTGAGGCAAGGCTTGGCAGGAGGCAGGAGGCTGGAGGCTAGGGACTTGAGCTGCAGCTTGGCAGGAGGCAGGAGGCTTGAGGCTAGGGACTTGAGGCGAGGCTGGAAGCAGGAGGCAGGAGGCTGGAGGCTAGTGACTTGAGGCGGGGCTTGGCAGGAGGCAGGAGGGTAGAGACTTGAGGTGAGGCTTGGCAGGAGGCAGAAGACTGGAGGCTTGAGGTGAGGCTTGGCAGGAGGCAGGAAGCTGGAGGCTAAAGTCTTGGTGTGAGGCTTGGCAGCAGGTAGGAGGCTGGAGGCTAGTGACTTGAGCTGAGGCTTGGCAGTAAGCAGGAGGCTAGAGACTTGAGGAGAGGCTTGGCAGGAGGCAGGAGGCTGGAGGCTAGAGACTTGAGGCGAGGCTTGGCAGGAGGCAGGAGGCTGGAGTCTTCAGGCTTGAGGCTGATGGCTAGAGACTTGAGGCGAGGCTTGGCAGGAGGCAAGAGTCTGGAGGTTGGAGACTTGAGGAGATGCTTGGCAGGAGGCAGGGGGCTGGAGACTAGAGATTTGAGGTGAGGCTTGACAGGGGGCAGGATGCTGGAGGTTAGAAATATGAGGCGAGGCTTGGCTGGGGGCAGGAGGCTAGAGACTTTCGGTGAGGCTTGGCAGGAGGCAGGAGGCTAGAGACTTGAGGTGAGGCTTGGCAGGAGGCAGGAGGCTGGAGGCTAAAGACTGAAGATGAGGCTTGGCAGGAGGCAGGAGGCTGGATGCTAGTGTCTTGAGGAGAGGCTTGGCAGGAGGCAGGAGGTGGGAGGCTCGAGACTAGGCGAGTCTTGGCAGGAGGCTAGAGACTTGAGGTGAGGCTTGGCAGGAGGCAGGAGGTGGGAGGCTAGAGACTTGTGGTGAGGCTTGGCAGGAGGCAAGAGGCTGGAACCCAGGGACTTGAGCTGCAGCTTGGCAAGAGGCAGGAGATTGGAGGCTAAAGACTTAAGCTGAGGCTTAGCAGGAGCAGGCGGCTGGAGGCTAGAGGTGAGGCTTGGCAGGAGGCAGGAGATGGAGGCTAGAGTCTTGAGGCAAGGTTTGGCAGGAAGCAGGAGGCTGGAGTCTAGAGACGAGGCGAGGCTTGGCAGGAGGCTGGAGGCTGGAGGCTTGAGACTAGAGGTGAGGTTTGGCAGGAGGCAGGAGGCTGGAGGCTAGAGACGAGGTAAGGCTTGGCAGGAAGCAGGAGGCTGGAAGCTGGAGACTTAAGGTGAGGCTTGGCAGGAGACAGGAGGCTGGAGGCTAGAGATTTGAGGCTCGGCTTGGCAGGAGGCAGGAGGCTGGAGGCTAGAGACTTGAAGTAAGGCTTGTCAGGAGGCAGGAGGCAAGAGGCTGGAGACTAGGGAATTGAGCTGAGGCTTGGCAGAAGGCAGGAGACGGGAGGCTAGGGACTTGAGGTGAGGCTGGAGGCTAGAGGCATGAGGCAAGGCTTGGCATGAAGCTGGAGGCTAGAGACTTTCGGCGAGGCTTGGCAGGAGGCAGGAGGCTGGAGTTTAGAGACTTGAGGTGAGGCTTGGCAGGAGGCTGGAAGCAGGAGGCTAAAGACTTGGTGTGAGGCTTGGCAGGAGGCAGGAGGCTGGATGCTAGTGACTTGAGGAGAGGCTTGGCAGGAGGCAGGAGGCTGGAGGCTAGAGACTTGAGGCGAGGCTTGGCAGGAGGCAGGAGGCTGGAGTCTTCAGGCTTGAGGCTGGAGGCTAGAGACATGAGGCGAGGCTTGGCAGGAGGCAGGAGGCTGGAGGCTAGAGACTTGAGGAGATGCTTGGCAGGAGGCAGAGGGCTGGAGGCTAGAGATTTGAGGTGAGGCTTGACCGGGGGCAGGATGCTGGAGGCTAGAAATATGAGGCGAGGCTTGGCAGGAGGCAGGAGGTTGGGACCTAGGGACTTGAGCTGCAGCTTGGCAGAGGTAGGAGATTGGAGGCTAAAGACTTAAGCTGAGGCTTAGCAGGAGCAGGCGGCTGGAGGCTAGAGGTGAGGCTTGGCAGGAGGCAGGAGGTGGAGGCTAGAGTCTTGAGGCAAGGTTTGGCAGGAAGCAGGAGGCTGGAGTCTAGAGACGAGGCGAGGCTTGGCAGGAGGCTGGAGGCTGGAGGCTAGAGACTAGAGGTGAGGTTTGGCAGGAGGCAGGAGGCTGGAGGCTAGAGACGAGTTAAGGCTTGGCAGGAGGCAGGAGGCTAGAGACCTGAGGTGAGGCTTGGCAGGAGGCAGGAGACTGGAGGCTAGAGACTTGAGGCGAGGCTTGGCAGGAGGCAGGAGGCTGGAGTCTTCAGGCTTGAGGATGGAGGCTAGAGACTTGAGGCGAGGCTTGGCAGGAGGCAGGAGGCTGGAGGCTAGAAATATGAGGCGAGGCTTGGCAGGAGGCAGGAGGCTGGAGGCTAGAGACTTCAGGTGAGGCTTGGCAGGAGGCTGGAGTCTTCAGGCTTGAGTCTGTAGGCTAGAGACTTGAGGTTAGGCTTGGCAGGAGGCAGGAGGCTGGAGGCTAGAGACTTGAGGTGAGGTTTGGCAGGAGGCTGGAGTCTTCAGGCTTGGGTCTGTAGGCTAGAGACTTGAGGATAAGCTTGGCAGGAAGCAGGAGGCTGGAGGCTGGAGACTTAAGGTGAGGCTTGGCAGGAGGCAGGAGGCTGGAGGCTAGAGATTTGTGGCTCGGCTTGGCAGGAGGTAGGAGGCTGGAGGCTAGGGACTTGAGGCGATGCTGGAGGCTAGAGACGAAGCGAGACTTGGCAGGAGGCAAGAGGCTGGAGACTAGAGACTTGAGGCGAGGCTTGGCAGCAGTTAGGAGGCTGGAGGGTAGAGACTTGAGACAAAGCTTGGCAGGAGGCAGGAGGCTAGAGACCTGAGGTGAGGCTTGGCAGGAGGCAGGAGACTGGAGGCTAGAGACTTGAGGCGAGGCTTGACAGGAGGCAGGAGGCTGGAGGCTAGAGACTTAAGGTGAGGCTTGGCCAGAGGCAGGAGGCTGGAGGCTAAAGACTTGAGGTGATGCTTGGCAGGAGGCAGGAGACTGGAGCCTAGAGACTTGAGGTGAGGCTTGGCAGGAGACTGGAGGCCGGAGGCTTCAGGCTGCAGGCTAGAGACCTGAGGCAAGGCTTGGCAGGAGGCAGGAGGCTGGAGGCTAGGGACTTGAGCTGCAGCTTGGCAGGAGGCAGGAGGCTTGAGGCTAGGGACTTGAGGCGAGGCTGGAAGCAGGAGGCAGGAGGCTGGAGGCTAGTGACTTGAGGCGGGGCTTGGCAGGAGGCAGGAGGGTAGAGACTTGAGGTGAGGCTTGGCAGGAGGCAGAAGACTGGAGGCTTGAGGTGAGGCTTGGCAGGAGGCAGGAAGCTGGAGGCTAAAGTCTTGGTGTGAGGCTTGGCAGCAGGTAGGAGGCTGGAGGCTAGTGACTTGAGCTGAGGCTTGGCAGTAAGCAGGAGGCTAGAGACTTGAGGAGAGGCTTGGCAGGAGGCAGGAGGCTGGAGGCTAGAGACTTGAGGCGAGGCTTGGCAGGAGGCAGGAGGCTGGAGTCTTCAGGCTTGAGGCTGATGGCTAGAGACTTGAGGCGAGGCTTGGCAGGAGGCAAGAGTCTGGAGGTTGGAGACTTGAGGAGATGCTTGGCAGGAGGCAGGGGGCTGGAGACTAGAGATTTGAGGTGAGGCTTGACAGGGGGCAGGATGCTGGAGGTTAGAAATATGAGGCGAGGCTTGGCTGGGGGCAGGAGGCTAGAGACTTTCGGTGAGGCTTGGCAGGAGGCAGGAGGCTAGAGACTTGAGGTGAGGCTTGGCAGGAGGCAGGAGGCTGGAGGCTAAAGACTGAAGATGAGGCTTGGCAGGAGGCAGGAGGCTGGATGCTAGTGTCTTGAGGAGAGGCTTGGCAGGAGGCAGGAGGTGGGAGGCTCGAGACTAGGCGAGTCTTGGCAGGAGGCTAGAGACTTGAGGTGAGGCTTGGCAGGAGGCAGGAGGTGGGAGGCTAGAGACTTGTGGTGAGGCTTGGCAGGAGGCAAGAGGCTGGAACCCAGGGACTTGAGCTGCAGCTTGGCAAGAGGCAGGAGATTGGAGGCTAAAGACTTAAGCTGAGGCTTAGCAGGAGCAGGCGGCTGGAGGCTAGAGGTGAGGCTTGGCAGGAGGCAGGAGATGGAGGCTAGAGTCTTGAGGCAAGGTTTGGCAGGAAGCAGGAGGCTGGAGTCTAGAGACGAGGCGAGGCTTGGCAGGAGGCTGGAGGCTGGAGGCTTGAGACTAGAGGTGAGGTTTGGCAGGAGGCAGGAGGCTGGAGGCTAGAGACGAGGTAAGGCTTGGCAGGAAGCAGGAGGCTGGAAGCTGGAGACTTAAGGTGAGGCTTGGCAGGAGACAGGAGGCTGGAGGCTAGAGATTTGAGGCTCGGCTTGGCAGGAGGCAGGAGGCTGGAGGCTAGAGACTTGAAGTAAGGCTTGTCAGGAGGCAGGAGGCAAGAGGCTGGAGACTAGGGAATTGAGCTGAGGCTTGGCAGAAGGCAGGAGACGGGAGGCTAGGGACTTGAGGTGAGGCTGGAGGCTAGAGGCATGAGGCAAGGCTTGGCATGAAGCTGGAGGCTAGAGACTTTCGGCGAGGCTTGGCAGGAGGCAGGAGGCTGGAGTTTAGAGACTTGAGGTGAGGCTTGGCAGGAGGCTGGAAGCAGGAGGCTAAAGACTTGGTGTGAGGCTTGGCAGGAGGCAGGAGGCTGGATGCTAGTGACTTGAGGAGAGGCTTGGCAGGAGGCAGGAGGCTGGAGGCTAGAGACTTGAGGCGAGGCTTGGCAGGAGGCAGGAGGCTGGAGTCTTCAGGCTTGAGGCTGGAGGCTAGAGACATGAGGCGAGGCTTGGCAGGAGGCAGGAGGCTGGAGGCTAGAGACTTGAGGAGATGCTTGGCAGGAGGCAGAGGGCTGGAGGCTAGAGATTTGAGGTGAGGCTTGACCGGGGGCAGGATGCTGGAGGCTAGAAATATGAGGCGAGGCTTGGCAGGAGGCAGGAGGTTGGGACCTAGGGACTTGAGCTGCAGCTTGGCAGGAGGTAGGAGATTGGAGGCTAAAGACTTAAGCTGAGGCTTAGCAGGAGCAGGCGGCTGGAGGCTAGAGGTGAGGCTTGGCAGGAGGCAGGAGGTGGAGGCTAGAGTCTTGAGGCAAGGTTTGGCAGGAAGCAGGAGGCTGGAGTCTAGAGACGAGGCGAGGCTTGGCAGGAGGCTGGAGGCTGGAGGCTAGAGACTAGAGGTGAGGTTTGGCAGGAGGCAGGAGGCTGGAGGCTAGAGACGAGTTAAGGCTTGGCAGGAAGCAGGAGGCTGGAGGCTGGAGACTTAAGGTGAGGCTTGGCAGGAGGCAGGAGGCTGGAGGCTAGAGACTTGAGGCGAGGCTTGGCAGGAGGCAGGAGGCTGGAGGCTAGAGACGTGAGGAGATGCTTGGCAGGAGGCAGAGGGCTGGAGGCTAGAGATTTGAGGTGAGGCTTGACAGGGGGCCGGATGCTGGAGGCTAGAAATATGAGGCGAGGCTTGGCAGGAGGCAGGAGGCTGGAGGCTAGAGACTTGAGGTGAGGCTTGGCAGGAGGCTGGAGTCTTCAGGCTTGAGTCTGTAGGCTAGAGACTTGAGGTTAGGCTTGGCAGGAAGCAGGAGGCTGGAGGCTGGAGACTTAAGGTGAGGCTTGGCAGGAGGCAGGAGGCTGGAGGCTAAAGACTTGAGGTGAGGCTTGGCAGGAGGCTGGAGTCTTCAGGCTTGAGTCTGTAGGCTAGAGACTTGAGGATAGGCTTGGCAGGAAGCAGGAGGCTGGAGGCTGGAGACTTAAGGTGAGGCTTGGCAGGAGGCAGGAGGCTGGAGGCTAGAGATTTGTGGCTCGGCTTGGCAGGAGGCAGGAGGTTTGAGGCTAAAGACTTAAGATGAGTCTTGGCAGGAGGCAGGAAGCTGGAGGTTAGGGACTTGAGCTGAGGCTTGGCAGGAGGCAGGAGGCTGGAGGCTAGAGACTTGAGGCGAGGCTGGAGGCAGGAGGCTGGACCTAGAGACTTGAGGTGAGGATTGGCAGGAGGCAGGACACTGGAGGCTAGAGACTTGAGGCGAGGCTTGGCAGGGGGCAGGAGGCTGGAGGCTAGAGACTTGAGGTGAGGCTTGGCAGGAGGCTTGAGTCTTCAGGCTTGAATCTGGAGGCTAGAGACTTGAGATGAGGCATGGCAGGAGGCAGGAGGCCAGAGGCTAGAGACCTAAGGCGAGGCTTGGCAGGAGGCAGGTGGTTGGAGGCTAAAGACTTAAGGTGTGGCTTGACAGGAGACAGGAGGCTGGAGGCTAGAGACCTGAGGCGAGGCTTGGCAGGAGGCAGGAGGCTGGAGGTTAGGGACTTGAGCTGAAGCTTGGAAGGAGGCAGGAGGTTTGAGGCTAAATATTTAAGTTGAGGGTTGGCAGGAGGCAGGAGGCTGCAGGCTAGGGACTTGAGCTGCAGCTTGTCAGGAGGCAGGAGGCTGGAGGCTAGAGACTTGAGGTGATGCTTGGCAGGAGGCAGGAGACTGGAGCCTAGAGACTTGAGGCGAGGCTTGGCAGGAGGCAGGAGGCTGGAGGCTAGAGACTTGAGATGAGGCTTGGCAGGAGGCTGGATTCTTCAGGCTTGAGTCTGTAGGCTAGAGACTTGAGGTTAGGCTTGGCAGGATGCAGCAGGCTGGAGTTTTCAGGCTTGAGGCTGGAGGCCAGAGATTTGTGGTGAGGCTTGGCAGGAGGCAGGAGGCTGGAGGCTAGAGACATGATTCGAGGCTTGGCAGCAGGTAGGAGGCTGGAGGCAAGAGACTTGAGGTGAGGCTAGGCAGGAGGCAGGAGGCTGGAGGCTAGGGACTTGAGCTGAGGCTTGGCAGGAGGCAGGAGGCTCGAGGCTAGTGACTTGAGGTGAGGCTTGGCAGGAGGCAGGAGGCTGGAGGCTAGAGACTTGAGGCGAGTCTTGGCAGGAGGAAGGAGGCTGGAGTCTTCAGGCTTGAGGCTGGAGGCTAGAGACTTGAGGCGAGGCTTGGCAGGAGGCAGGAGGCTGGAGGTTTGAGAGTTGAGCAGATGCTTGGCAGGAGGCAGGGGGCTGGAGGCTAGAGACTTAATTCGAGGCTTGGCAGCAGGTAGGAGGCTGGAGGCTAGAGACTTGAGGTGAGGCTTGGCAGTAGCAGGAGGCTAGAGACTTGAGGTGAGGCTTGGCAGGAGGCAGGAGGCTGGAGGGTCGGGACTTGAGCTGAGGCTTGGCAGGAGGCAGGAGGTTGGAGGCTAAAGACTTAAGGTGAGGCTTGGTAGGAGGCTGGAGGTTGGAGGCTAGAGCCTTGTGGTGAGGCTTGGCAGGAGGCAAGAGGCTGGAGGTTAGGGACTTGAGCGGAGGCTTGGCAGGATGCAGGAGTTTGGAGGCTAGAGACTTGTGGTGAGGCTTAGCAGGAGGCAAGAGGCTGGAGGCTAGGGACTTGAGCTGAGGCTTGGCAGGAGGCAGGAGGTTGGAGGCTAAAGACTTAAGATGAGGCTTGGCAGGAGGCAGGAGGCTGGAGGTTAGGGACTTGAGGCGAGGCTGGAGACTAGAGACATGAGGCGAGGCTTCGCATGAGGCTGGAGGCTAGTGATTTGAGGCGAGGCTTGGCAGGAGGCAGGAGGCTGGAGGCTAGAGACTTGCGGTGAGGCTTGGCAGGAGGCTGGAGGCTGGAGACTTGAGGTGAGGCTTGGCAGGAGGCAGGGGCCTGGAGGCTAAAGACTTGGTGTGAGTCTTGGCAGGAGGCAGGAGGCTGGATGCTAGTGTCTTGAGGAGAGGCTTGGCAGGAGGCAGGAGGTGGGAGGCTCGAGACGAAGTGAGTCTTGGCAGGAGGCTAGAGACTTGAGGTGAGGCTTGGCAGGAGGCAGGAGGCTGGAGGCTAGAGACTTGTGGTGAGGCTTGGCAGGAGGCAAGAGGCTGGAACCTAGGAACTTGAGCTGCAGCTTGGCAGGAGGCAGGAGATTAGAGGCTAAAGACTTAAGCTGAGGCTTAGCAGGAGCAGGCGGCTGGAGGCTAGAGGTGAGGCTTGGCAGGAGGCAGGAGGTGGAGGCTAGAGTCTTGAGGCAAGGTTTGGCAGGAATCAGGAGGCTGGAGTCTAGACACGAAGCGAGTTTTATGAGGAGGCAGGAGGCTGGAGGCTAGAGATTTGAGGCTCGGCTTGGCAGGAGGCAGGAGGCTGGAGGCTAGAGACTTGAGCTGAGGCTTGGCAGGAGGCAGGAGACTGGAGGCTAGGGAGTTGAGGTGAGGCTGGAGGCTAGAGGCATGAGGCAAGACTTGGCATGAGGCTGGAGGCTAGAGACTTTCGGCGAGGCTTGGCAGGAGGCAGGAAGCTGGAGCCTAGCGACTTGAGGAGATGCTTGGCAGGAGGCAGGAGGCTGGAGGGTGGGGACTTGAGCTGAGGCTTGGCAGGAGGCAGGAGGTTGGAGGCTAAAGACTTAAGGTGAGGCTTGGCAGGAGGCTGGAGGTTGGAGGCTAGAGTCTTGTGGTGAGGCTTGGCAGGAGGCAAGAGGCTGGAGGCTAGAGACGTGTGGTGAGGCTTGGCAGGAGGCAAGAGGGTGGAACCTAGGGACTTTAAATGCAGCTTGGCAGGAGTAAGCAGATTGGAGGCTAAAGACTTAAGCTGAGGCTTAGCAGGAGCAGGCGGCTGGAGGCTAGAGGTGAGGCTTGGCAGGAGGCAGGAGGTGGAGGCTAGAGTCTTGAGGCAAGGTTTGGCAGGAAGCAGGAGGCTGGAGTCTAGAGACGAGGCGAGGCTTGGCAGGAGGCTGGAGGCTGGAGGCTAGAGACTAGAGGTGAGGTTTGGCAGGAGGCAGGAGGCTGGAGGCTAGAGACGAGGTAAGGCTTGGCAGGAAGCAGGAGGCTGGAGGCTGGAGACTTAAGGTGAGGCTTGGCAGGAGGCAGGAGGCTGGAGGCTAGAGATTTGAGGCTCGGCTTGGCAGGAGGCAGGAGGCTGGAGGCTAGAGACTTGAAGTGAGGCTTGTCAGGAGGCAGGAGGCAAGAGGCTGGAAGCTAGGGAATTGAGGTGAGGCTGGAGGCTAGAGGCATGAGGCAAGGCTTGGCATGAGGCTGGAGGCTAGAGACTTTCGCTGAGGCTTGGCAGGAGGCAGGAGGCTGGAGGCTAGAGACTTGAGGCGAGGCTTGGCAGGAGGCAGGAAGCTGGAGGCTAAAGACGGTGTGAGGCTTGGCAGGAGGCAGGAGGCTGGATGCTAGTGACTTGAGGAGAGGCTTGGCAGGAGGCAGGAGGCTGGAGGCTAGAGACTTGAGGCGAGGCTTGGCAGGAGGCAGGAGGCTGGAGTCTTCAGGCTTGAGGATGGAGGCTAGAGACTTGAGGCGAGGCTTGGCAGGAGGCAGGAGGCTGGAGGCTAGAGACTTGAGGAGATGCTTGGCAGGAGGCAGAGGGCTGGAGGCTAGAGATATGAGGTGAGGCTTGACAGGGGGCAGGATGCTGGAGGCTAGAAATATGAGGCGAGGCTTGGCAAGAGGCAGGAGGCTGGAGGCTAGAGACCAGGTGAGGCTTGGCAGGAGGCTGGAGTCTTCAGGCTTGAGTCTGTGGGCTAGAGACTTGAGGTTAGGCTTGGCAGGAAGCAGGAGGCTGGAGGCTGGAGACTTAAGGTGAGGCTTGGCAGGAGGCAGGAGGCTGGAGGCTAGAGACTTGAGGTGAGGCTTGGCAGGAGGCTGGAGTCTTCAGGCTTGGGTCTGTAGGCTAGAGACTTGAGGATAGGCTTGGCAGGAAGCAGGAGGCTGGAGGCTAGAGATTTGTGGCTCGGCTTGGCAGGAGGTAGGAGGCTGGAGGCTAGGGACTTGAGGCGAGGCTGGAGGCTAGAGACATGAGGCGAGGCATGGCATGAGGCTGGAGGCTAGAGACTTGCAGTGAGGCTTGGCAGCAGGTAGGATGCTGGAGGCTAGAGACGAAGCGAGACTTGGCAGGAGGCAAGAGGCTGGAGACTAGAGACTTGAGGCGAGGCTTGGCAGCAGTTAGGAGGCTGGAGGGTAGAGACTTGAGACAAGGCTTGGCAGGAGGCAGGAGGCTAGAGACCTGAAGTGAGGCTTGTCAGGAGGCAGGAGGCAAGAGGCTGGAAGCTAGGGAATTGAGGTGAGGCTGGAGGCTAGAGGCATGAGGCAAGGCTTGGCATGAGGCTGGAGGCTAGAGACTTTCGCTGAGGCTTGGCAGGAGGCAGGAGGCTGGAGGCTAGAGACTTGAGGCGAGGCTTGGCAGGAGGCAGGAAGCTGGAGGCTAAAGACGGTGTGAGGCTTGGCAGGAGGCAGGAGGCTGGATGCTAGTGACTTGAGGAGAGGCTTGGCAGGAGGCAGGAGGCTGGAGGCTAGAGACTTGAGGCGAGGCTTGGCAGGAGGCAGGAGGCTGGAGTCTTCAGGCTTGAGGATGGAGGCTAGAGACTTGAGGCGAGGCTTGGCAGGAGGCAGGAGGCTGGAGGCTAGAGACTTGAGGAGATGCTTGGCAGGAGGCAGAGGGCTGGAGGCTAGAGATATGAGGTGAGGCTTGACAGGGGGCAGGATGCTGGAGGCTAGAAATATGAGGCGAGGCTTGGCAAGAGGCAGGAGGCTGGAGGCTAGAGATTTGTGGCTCGGTTTGGCAGGAGGTAGGAGGCTGGAGGCTAGGGACTTGAGGCGAGGCTGGAGGCTAGAGACATGAGGCGAGGCATGGCATGAGGCTGGAGGCTAGAGACTTGCAGTGAGGCTTGGCAGCAGGTAGGATGCTGGAGGCTAGAGACGAAGCGAGACTTGGCAGGAGGCAAGAGGCTGGAGACTAGAGACTTGAGGCGAGGCTTGGCAGCAGTTAGGAGGCTGGAGGGTAGAGACTTGAGACAAGGCTTGGCAGGAGGCAGGAGGCTAGAGACCTGAGGTGAGGCTTGGCAGGAGGCAGGAGACTGGAGGCTAGAGACTTGAGGCAAGGCTTGGCAGGAGGCAGGAGGCTGGAGTCTTCAGGCTTGAGGATGGAGGCTAGAGACTTGAGGCGAGGCTTGGCAGGAGGCAGGAGGCTGGAGGCTAGAAATATGAGGCGAGGCTTGGCAGGAGGCAGGAGGCTGGAGGCTAGAGACTTCAGGTGAGGCTTGGCAGGAGGCTGGAGTCTTCAGGCTTGAGTCTGTAGGCTAGAGACTTGAGGTTAGGCTTGGCAGGAGGCAGGAGGCTGGAGGCTAGAGACTTGAGGTGAGGTTTGGCAGGAGGCTGGAGTCTTCAGGCTTGGGTCTGTAGGCTAGAGACTTGAGGATAAGCTTGGCAGGAAGCAGGAGGCTGGAGGCTGGAGACTTAAGGTGAGGCTTGGCAGGAGGCAGGAGGCTGGAGGCTAGAGATTTGTGGCTCGGCTTGGCAGGAGGTAGGAGGCTGGAGGCTAGGGACTTGAGGCGATGCTGGAGGCTAGAGACGAAGCGAGACTTGGCAGGAGGCAAGAGGCTGGAGACTAGAGACTTGAGGCGAGGCTTGGCAGCAGTTAGGAGGCTGGAGGGTAGAGACTTGAGACAAAGCTTGGCAGGAGGCAGGAGGCTAGAGACCTGAGGTGAGGCTTGGCAGGAGGCAGGAGACTGGAGGCTAGAGACTTGAGGCGAGGCTTGACAGGAGGCAGGAGGCTGGAGGCTAGAGACTTAAGGTGAGGCTTGGCCAGAGGCAGGAGGCTGGAGGCTAAAGACTTGAGGTGATGCGTGGCAGGAGGCAGGAGACTGGAGCCTAGAGACTTGAGGTGAGGCTTGGCAGGAGACTGGAGGCCGGAGGCTTCAGGCTGCAGGCTAGAGACCTGAGGCAAGGCTTGGCAGGAGGCAGGAGGCTGGAGGCTAGGGACTTGAGCTGCAGCTTGGCAGGAGGCAGGAGGCTTGAGGCTAGGGACTTGAGGCGAGGCTGGAAGCAGGAGGCAGGAGGCTGGAGGCTAGTGACTTGAGGCGGGGCTTGGCAGGAGGCAGGAGGGTAGAGACTTGAGGTGAGGCTTGGCAGGAGGCAGAAGACTGGAGGCTTGAGGTGAGGCTTGGCAGGAGGCAGGAAGCTGGAGGCTAAAGTCTTGGTGTGAGGCTTGGCAGCAGGTAGGAGGCTGGAGGCTAGTGACTTGAGCTGAGGCTTGGCAGTAAGCAGGAGGCTAGAGACTTGAGGAGAGGCTTGGCAGGAGGCAGGAGGCTGGAGGCTAGAGACTTGAGGCGAGGCTTGGCAGGAGGCAGGAGGCTGGAGTCTTCAGGCTTGAGGCTGATGGCTAGAGACTTGAGGCGAGGCTTGGCAGGAGGCAAGAGTCTGGAGGTTGGAGACTTGAGGAGATGCTTGGCAGGAGGCAGGGGGCTGGAGACTAGAGATTTGAGGTGAGGCTTGACAGGGGGCAGGATGCTGGAGGTTAGAAATATGAGGCGAGGCTTGGCTGGGGGCAGGAGGCTAGAGACTTTCGGTGAGGCTTGGCAGGAGGCAGGAGGCTAGAGACTTGAGGTGAGGCTTGGCAGGAGGCAGGAGGCTGGAGGCTAAAGACTTGGTGTGAGGCTTGGCAGGAGGCAGGAGGCTGGATGCTAGAGACTTGAGAAGAGGCTTGGCAGGAGGCAGGAGGCTGGAGGCTAGTGACTTGAGCCGAGGCTTGATAGGAGGCAGGAGGCTGGAGTCTTCAGGCTTGAGGCTGGAGGCTAGAGACTTGAGGCGAGGCTTGGCAGGAGACAGGAGGCTGGAGGCTAGAGACTTGAGGAGATGCTTGGCAGGAGGCAGGGGGCTGGAGGCTAGAGATTTGAGCTGAGGCTTGACAGGGGGCAGGATGCTTGAGGCTAGAAATATGAGGCGAGGCTTGGCAGCAGGAAGGAGGCTGGAGGCTAGAGACTTAAGGTGAGGCTTGGCAGGAGGCTGGAGTCTTCAGGCTTGAGTCTGTAGGCTAGAGACTTGAGGTTAGGCTTGGCAGGAAGCAGGAGGCTGGAACTGGAGACTTAAGGTGAGGCTTGGCAGGAGGCAGGAGGCTGGAGGCTAGAGATTTGTGGCTAGGCTTGGCAGGAGGTAGGAGGCTGGAGGCTAGGGACTTGAGGCGAGGCTGGAGGCTAGAGACATGAGGCGAGAGGCTAGAGACTTGATTCGAGGCTTGGCAGCAGGTAGGAGGCTGGAGGCTAGAGACTTGAGGTGAGCCTTGGCAGTAGGCTGGAGGCTAGAGACTTGCAGTGAGGCTTGGCAGCAGGTAGGAGGCTGGAGGCTAGAGACGAAGCGAGGTTTTGCAGGAGGCAAGCGGCTTGAGGCGAGGCTTGGCAGCAGTTAGGAGGCTGGAGGGTAGAGACTTGAGGCAAGGCTTGGCAGGAGGCAGGAGGCTAGAGACCTGAGGTGAGGCTTGGCAGGAGGCAAGAGGCTGGAGGCTAGAGACGTGTGGTGAGGCTTGGCAGGAGGCAAGAGGGTGGAACCTAGGGACTTTAAATGCAGCTTGGCAGGAGTAAGCAGATTGGAGGCTAAAGACTTAAGCTGAGGCTTAGCAGGAGCAGGCGGCTGGAGGCTAGAGGTGAGGCTTGGCAGGAGGCAGGAGGTGGAGGCTAGAGTCTTGAGGCAAGGTTTGGCAGGAAGCAGGGGGCTGGAGTCTAGAGACGAGGCGAGGCTTGGCAGGAGGCTGGAGGCTGGAGGCTAGAGACTAGAGGTGAGGTTTGGCAGGAGGCAGGAGGCTGGAGGCTAGAGACGAGGTAAGGCTTGGCAGGAAGCAGGAGGCTGGAGGCTGGAGACTTAAGGTGAGGCTTGGCAGGAGGCAGGAGGCTGGAGGCTAGAGATTTGAGGCTCGGCTTGACAGGAGGCAGGAGGCTGGAGGCTAGAGACTTGAAGTGAGGCTTGTCAGGAGGCAGGAGGCAAGAGGCTGGAAGCTAGGGAATTGAGGTGAGGCTGGAGGCTAGAGGCATGAGGCAAGGCTTGGCATGAGGCTGGAGGCTAGAGACTTTCGCTGAGGCTTGGCAGGAGGCAGGAGGCTGGAGGCTAGAGACTTGAGGCGAGGCTTGGCAGGAGGCAGGAAGCTGGAGGCTAAAGACGGTGTGAGGCTTGGCAGGAGGCAGGAGGCTGGATGCTAGTGATTTGAGGAGAGGCTTGGCAGGAGGCAGGAGGCTGGAGGCTAGAGACTTGAGGCGAGGCTTGGCAGGAGGCAGGAGGCTGGAGTCTTCAGGCTTGAGGATGGAGGCTAGAGACTTGAGGCGAGGCTTGGCAGGAGGCAGGAGGCTGGAGGCTAGAGACTTGAGGAGATGCTTGGCAGGAGGCAGAGGGCTGGAGGCTAGAGATATGAGGTGAGGCTTGACAGGGGGCAGGATGCTGGAGGCTAGAAATATGAGGCGAGGCTTGGCAAGAGGCAGGAGGCTGGAGGCTAGAGACCAGGTGAGGCTTGGCAGGAGGCTGGAGTCTTCAGGCTTGAGTCTGTGGGCTAGAGACTTGAGGTTAGGCTTGGCGGGAAGCAGGAGGCTGGAGGCTGGAGACTTAAGGTGAGGCTTGGCAGGAGGCAGGAGGCTGGAGGCTAGAGACTTGAGGTGAGGCTTGGCAGGAGGCTGGAGTCTTCAGGCTTGGGTCTGTAGGCTAGAGACTTGAGGATAGGCTTGGCAGGAAGCAGGAGGCTGGAGGCTAGAAATTTGTGGCTCGGCTTGGCAGGAGGTAGGAGGCTGGAGGCTAGGGACTTGAGGCGATGCTGGAGGCTAGAGACGAAGCGAGACTTGGCAGGAGGCAAGAGGCTGGAGACTAGAGACTTGAGGCGAGGCTTGGCAGCAGTTAGGAGGCTGGAGGGTAGAGACTTGAGACAAAGCTTGGCAGGAGGCAGGAGGCTAGAGACCTGAGGTGAGGCTTGGCAGGAGGCAGGAGACTGGAGGCTAGAGACTTGAGGCGAGGCTTGACAGGAGGCAGGAGGCTGGAGGCTAGAGACTTAAGGTGAGGCTTGGCCAGAGGCAGGAGGCTGGAGGCTAAAGACTTGAGGTGATGCGTGGCAGGAGGCAGGAGACTGGAGCCTAGAGACTTGAGGTGAGGCTTGGCAGGAGACTGGAGGCCGGAGGCTTCAGGCTGCAGGCTAGAGACCTGAGGCAAGGCTTGGCAGGAGGCAGGAGGCTGGAGGCTAGGGACTTGAGCTGCAGCTTGGCAGGAGGCAGGAGGCTTGAGGCTAGGGACTTGAGGCGAGGCTGGAAGCAGGAGGCAGGAGGCTGGAGGCTAGTGACTTGAGGCGGGGCTTGGCAGGAGGCAGGAGGGTAGAGACTTGAGGTGAGGCTTGGCAGGAGGCAGAAGACTGGAGGCTTGAGGTGAGGCTTGGCAGGAGGCAGGAAGCTGGAGGCTAAAGTCTTGGTGTGAGGCTTGGCAGCAGGTAGGAGGCTGGAGGCTAGTGACTTGAGCTGAGGCTTGGCAGTAAGCAGGAGGCTAGAGACTTGAGGAGAGGCTTGGCAGGAGGCAGGAGGCTGGAGGCTAGAGACTTGAGGCGAGGCTTGGCAGGAGGCAGGAGGCTGGAGTCTTCAGGCTTGAGGCTGATGGCTAGAGACTTGAGGCGAGGCTTGGCAGGAGGCAAGAGTCTGGAGGTTGGAGACTTGAGGAGATGCTTGGCAGGAGGCAGGGGGCTGGAGACTAGAGATTTGAGGTGAGGCTTGACAGGGGGCAGGATGCTGGAGGTTAGAAATATGAGGCGAGGCTTGGCTGGGGGCAGGAGGCTAGAGACTTTCGGTGAGGCTTGGCAGGAGGCAGGAGGCTAGAGACTTGAGGTGAGGCTTGGCAGGAGGCAGGAGGCTGGAGGCTAAAGACTTGGTGTGAGGCTTGGCAGGAGGCAGGAGGCTGGATGCTAGAGACTTGAGAAGAGGCTTGGCAGGAGGCAGGAGGCTGGAGGCTAGTGACTTGAGCCGAGGCTTGATAGGAGGCAGGAGGCTGGAGTCTTCAGGCTTGAGGCTGGAGGCTAGAGACTTGAGGCAAGGCTTGGCAGGAGGCAGGAGGCTGGAGGCTAGAGACTTGAGGAGATGCTTGGCAGGAGGCAGGGGGCTGGAGGCTAGAGATTTGAGCTGAGGCTTGACAGGGGGCAGGATGCTTGAGGCTAGAAATATGAGGCGAGGCTTGGCAGCAGGAAGGAGGCTGGAGGCTAGAGACTTAAGGTGAGGCTTGGCAGGAGGCTGGAGTCTTCAGGCTTGAGTCTGTAGGCTAGAGACTTGAGGTTAGGCTTGGCAGGAAGCAGGAGGCTGGAACTGGAGACTTAAGGTGAGGCTTGGCAGGAGGCAGGAGGCTGGAGGCTAGAGATTTGTGGCTAGGCTTGGCAGGAGGTAGGAGGCTGGAGGCTAGGGACTTGAGGCGAGGCTGGAGGCTAGAGACATGAGGCGAGAGGCTAGAGACTTGATTCGAGGCTTGGCAGCAGGTAGGAGGCTGGAGGCTAGAGACTTGAGGTGAGCCTTGGCAGTAGGCTGGAGGCTAGAGACTTGCAGTGAGGCTTGGCAGCAGGTAGGAGGCTGGAGGCTAGAGACGAAGCGAGGTTTTGCAGGAGGCAAGCGGCTTGAGGCGAGGCTTGGCAGCAGTTAGGAGGCTGGAGGGTAGAGACTTGAGGCAAGGCTTGGCAGGAGGCAGGAGGCTAGAGACCTGAGGTGAGGCTTGGCAGGAGGCAAGAGGCTGGAGGCTAGAGACGTGTGGTGAGGCTTGGCAGGAGGCAAGAGGGTGGAACCTAGGGACTTTAAATGCAGCTTGGCAGGAGTAAGCAGATTGGAGGCTAAAGACTTAAGCTGAGGCTTAGCAGGAGCAGGCGGCTGGAGGCTAGAGGTGAGGCTTGGCAGGAGGCAGGAGGTGGAGGCTAGAGTCTTGAGGCAAGGTTTGGCAGGAAGCAGGGGGCTGGAGTCTAGAGACGAGGCGAGGCTTGGCAGGAGGCTGGAGGCTGGAGGCTAGAGACTAGAGGTGAGGTTTGGCAGGAGGCAGGAGGCTGGAGGCTAGAGACGAGGTAAGGCTTGGCAGGAAGCAGGAGGCTGGAGGCTGGAGACTTAAGGTGAGGCTTGGCAGGAGGCAGGAGGCTGGAGGCTAGAGATTTGAGGCTCGGCTTGACAGGAGGCAGGAGGCTGGAGGCTAGAGACTTGAAGTGAGGCTTGTCAGGAGGCAGGAGGCAAGAGGCTGGAAGCTAGGGAATTGAGGTGAGGCTGGAGGCTAGAGGCATGAGGCAAGGCTTGGCATGAGGCTGGAGGCTAGAGACTTTCGCTGAGGCTTGGCAGGAGGCAGGAGGCTGGAGGCTAGAGACTTGAGGCGAGGCTTGGCAGGAGGCAGGAAGCTGGAGGCTAAAGACGGTGTGAGGCTTGGCAGGAGGCAGGAGGCTGGATGCTAGTGATTTGAGGAGAGGCTTGGCAGGAGGCAGGAGGCTGGAGGCTAGAGACTTGAGGCGAGGCTTGGCAGGAGGCAGGAGGCTGGAGTCTTCAGGCTTGAGGATGGAGGCTAGAGACTTGAGGCGAGGCTTGGCAGGAGGCAGGAGGCTGGAGGCTAGAGACTTGAGGAGATGCTTGGCAGGAGGCAGAGGGCTGGAGGCTAGAGATATGAGGTGAGGCTTGACAGGGGGCAGGATGCTGGAGGCTAGAAATATGAGGCGAGGCTTGGCAAGAGGCAGGAGGCTGGAGGCTAGAGACCAGGTGAGGCTTGGCAGGAGGCTGGAGTCTTCAGGCTTGAGTCTGTGGGCTAGAGACTTGAGGTTAGGCTTGGCGGGAAGCAGGAGGCTGGAGGCTGGAGACTTAAGGTGAGGCTTGGCAGGAGGCAGGAGGCTGGAGGCTAGAGACTTGAGGTGAGGCTTGGCAGGAGGCTGGAGTCTTCAGGCTTGGGTCTGTAGGCTAGAGACTTGAGGAGATGCTTGGCAGGAGGCAGGGGGCTGGAGGCTAGAGATTTGAGGTGAGGCTTGACAGGGGGCAGGATGCTGGAGGCTAGAAATATGAGGCGAGGCTTGGCAGGAGGAAGGAGGCTGGAGGCTAGAGACTTAAGGTGAGGCTTGGCAGGAGGCTGGAGTCTTCAGGCTTGAGTCTGTAGGCTAGAGACTTGAGGTTAGGCTTGGCAGGAAGCAGGAGGCTGGAACTGGAGACTTAAGGTGAGGCTTGGCAGGAGGCAGGAGGCTGGAGGCTAGAGATTTGTGGCTAGGCTTGGCAGGAGGTAGGAGGCTGGAGGCTAGGGACTTGAGGCGAGGCTGGAGGCTAGAGACATGAGGCGAGAGGCTAGAGACTTGATTCGAGGCTTGGCAGCATGTAGGAGGCTGGAGGCTAGAGACTTGAGGTGAGCCTTGGCAGTAGGCTGGAGGCTAGAGACTTGCAGTGAGGCTTGGCAGCAGGTAGGAGGCTGGAGGCTAGAGACGAAGCGAGGTTTTGCAGGAGGCAAGAGGCTGGAGACTAGGTTGGAGGCTAGAGCCTTGTGGTGAGGCTTGGCAGGAGGCAAGAGGCTGGACGCTAGGGACTTGAGCGGAGGCTTGGCAGGAGGCAAGAGGTTGGAGGCTAGAGACTTGTGGCGAGGCTTGGCAGGAGGCAAGAGGCTGGAGCCTAGGGACTTGAGCTGAGGCTTGGCAGGAGGCAGGAAGTTGGAGGCTAAAGACTGAAGATGAGGCTTGGCAGGAGGCAGGAGGCTGGATGCTAGTGTCTTGCGGAGAGGCTTGGCAGGAGGCAGGAGGTGGGAGGCTCGAGACGAGGCGAGTCTTGGCAGGAGGCTAGAGACTTGAGAAGAGGCTTGGCAGGAGGCAGGAGGCTGGAGGCTAGTGACTTGAGCCGAGGCTTGATAGGAGGCAGGAGGCTGGAGTCTTCAGGCTTGAGGCTGGAGGCTAGAGACTTGAGGCAAGGCTTGGCAGGAGGCAGGAGGCTGGAGGCTAGAGACTTGAGGAGATGCTTGGCAGGAGGCAGGGGGCTGGAGGCTAGAGATTTGAGCTGAGGCTTGACAGGGGGCAGGATGCTTGAGGCTAGAAATATGAGGCGAGGCTTGGCAGCAGGAAGGAGGCTGGAGGCTAGAGACTTAAGGTGAGGCTTGGCAGGAGGCTGGAGTCTTCAGGCTTGAGTCTGTAGGCTAGAGACTTGAGGTTAGGCTTGGCAGGAAGCAGGAGGCTGGAACTGGAGACTTAAGGTGAGGCTTGGCAGGAGGCAGGAGGCTGGAGGCTAGAGATTTGTGGCTAGGCTTGGCAGGAGGTAGGAGGCTGGAGGCTAGGGACTTGAGGCGAGGCTGGAGGCTAGAGACATGAGGCGAGAGGCTAGAGACTTGATTCGAGGCTTGGCAGCAGGTAGGAGGCTGGAGGCTAGAGACTTGAGGTGAGCCTTGGCAGTAGGCTGGAGGCTAGAGACTTGCAGTGAGGCTTGGCAGCAGGTAGGAGGCTGGAGGCTAGAGACGAAGCGAGGTTTTGCAGGAGGCAAGCGGCTTGAGGCGAGGCTTGGCAGCAGTTAGGAGGCTGGAGGGTAGAGACTTGAGGCAAGGCTTGGCAGGAGGCAGGAGGCTAGAGACCTGAGGTGAGGCTTGGCAGGAGGCAAGAGGCTGGAGGCTAGAGACGTGTGGTGAGGCTTGGCAGGAGGCAAGAGGGTGGAACCTAGGGACTTTAAATGCAGCTTGGCAGGAGTAAGCAGATTGGAGGCTAAAGACTTAAGCTGAGGCTTAGCAGGAGCAGGCGGCTGGAGGCTAGAGGTGAGGCTTGGCAGGAGGCAGGAGGTGGAGGCTAGAGTCTTGAGGCAAGGTTTGGCAGGAAGCAGGGGGCTGGAGTCTAGAGACGAGGCGAGGCTTGGCAGGAGGCTGGAGGCTGGAGGCTAGAGACTAGAGGTGAGGTTTGGCAGGAGGCAGGAGGCTGGAGGCTAGAGACGAGGTAAGGCTTGGCAGGAAGCAGGAGGCTGGAGGCTGGAGACTTAAGGTGAGGCTTGGCAGGAGGCAGGAGGCTGGAGGCTAGAGATTTGAGGCTCGGCTTGACAGGAGGCAGGAGGCTGGAGGCTAGAGACTTGAAGTGAGGCTTGTCAGGAGGCAGGAGGCAAGAGGCTGGAAGCTAGGGAATTGAGGTGAGGCTGGAGGCTAGAGGCATGAGGCAAGGCTTGGCATGAGGCTGGAGGCTAGAGACTTTCGCTGAGGCTTGGCAGGAGGCAGGAGGCTGGAGGCTAGAGACTTGAGGCGAGGCTTGGCAGGAGGCAGGAAGCTGGAGGCTAAAGACGGTGTGAGGCTTGGCAGGAGGCAGGAGGCTGGATGCTAGTGATTTGAGGAGAGGCTTGGCAGGAGGCAGGAGGCTGGAGGCTAGAGACTTGAGGCGAGGCTTGGCAGGAGGCAGGAGGCTGGAGTCTTCAGGCTTGAGGATGGAGGCTAGAGACTTGAGGCGAGGCTTGGCAGGAGGCAGGAGGCTGGAGGCTAGAGACTTGAGGAGATGCTTGGCAGGAGGCAGAGGGCTGGAGGCTAGAGATATGAGGTGAGGCTTGACAGGGGGCAGGATGCTGGAGGCTAGAAATATGAGGCGAGGCTTGGCAAGAGGCAGGAGGCTGGAGGCTAGAGACCAGGTGAGGCTTGGCAGGAGGCTGGAGTCTTCAGGCTTGAGTCTGTGGGCTAGAGACTTGAGGTTAGGCTTGGCGGGAAGCAGGAGGCTGGAGGCTGGAGACTTAAGGTGAGGCTTGGCAGGAGGCAGGAGGCTGGAGGCTAGAGACTTGAGGTGAGGCTTGGCAGGAGGCTGGAGTCTTCAGGCTTGGGTCTGTAGGCTAGAGACTTGAGGAGATGCTTGGCAGGAGGCAGGGGGCTGGAGGCTAGAGATTTGAGGTGAGGCTTGACAGGGGGCAGGATGCTGGAGGCTAGAAATATGAGGCGAGGCTTGGCAGGAGGAAGGAGGCTGGAGGCTAGAGACTTAAGGTGAGGCTTGGCAGGAGGCTGGAGTCTTCAGGCTTGAGTCTGTAGGCTAGAGACTTGAGGTTAGGCTTGGCAGGAAGCAGGAGGCTGGAACTGGAGACTTAAGGTGAGGCTTGGCAGGAGGCAGGAGGCTGGAGGCTAGAGATTTGTGGCTAGGCTTGGCAGGAGGTAGGAGGCTGGAGGCTAGGGACTTGAGGCGAGGCTGGAGGCTAGAGACATGAGGCGAGAGGCTAGAGACTTGATTCGAGGCTTGGCAGCATGTAGGAGGCTGGAGGCTAGAGACTTGAGGTGAGCCTTGGCAGTAGGCTGGAGGCTAGAGACTTGCAGTGAGGCTTGGCAGCAGGTAGGAGGCTGGAGGCTAGAGACGAAGCGAGGTTTTGCAGGAGGCAAGAGGCTGGAGACTAGGTTGGAGGCTAGAGCCTTGTGGTGAGGCTTGGCAGGAGGCAAGAGGCTGGACGCTAGGGACTTGAGCGGAGGCTTGGCAGGAGGCAAGAGGTTGGAGGCTAGAGACTTGTGGCGAGGCTTGGCAGGAGGCAAGAGGCTGGAGCCTAGGGACTTGAGCTGAGGCTTGGCAGGAGGCAGGAAGTTGGAGGCTAAAGACTGAAGATGAGGCTTGGCAGGAGGCAGGAGGCTGGATGCTAGTGTCTTGCGGAGAGGCTTGGCAGGAGGCAGGAGGTGGGAGGCTCGAGACGAGGCGAGTCTTGGCAGGAGGCTAGAGACTTGAGGTGAGGCTTGGCAGGAGGCAGGAGGTGGGAGGCTAGAGACTTGTGGTGAGGCTTGGCAGGAGGCAAGAGGCTGGAACCCAGGGACTTGAGCTGCAGCTTGGCAAGAGGCAGGAGATTGGAGGCTAAAGACTTAAGCTGAGGCTTAGCAGGAGCAGGCGGCTGGAGGCTAGAGGTGAGGCTTGGCAGGAGGCAGGAGATGGAGGCTAGAGTCTTGAGGCAAGGTTTGGCAGGAAGCAGGAGGCTGGAGTCTAGAGACGAGGCGAGGCTTGGCAGGAGGCTGGAGGCTGGAGGCTTGAGACTAGAGGTGAGGTTTGGCAGGAGGCAGGAGGCTGGAGGCTAGAGACGAGGTAAGGCTTGGCAGGAAGCAGGAGGCTGGAGGCTGGAGATTTGAGGCTCGGCTTGGCAGGAGGCAGGAGGCTGGAGGCTAGAGACTTGAAGTAAGGCTTGTCAGGAGGCAGGAGGCAAGAGGCTGGAAGCTAGGGAATTGAGGTGAGGCTGGAGGCTAGAGGCATGAGGCAAGGCTTGGCATGAGGCTGGAGGCTAGAGACTTTCGCTGAGGCTTGGCAGGAGGCAGGAGGCTGGAGGCTAGAGACTTGAGGTGAGGCTTGGCAGGAGGCAGGAAGCTGGAGGCTAAAGACTTGGTATGAGGATTGGCAGGAGGCAGGAGGCTGGAGGCTAAAGACTTGAGGCGAGGCTTGGCAGGAGGCAGGAAGCTGGAGGCTAAAGACTTGGTGTGAGGCTTGGCAGGAGGCAGGAGGCTGGATGCTAGTGACTTGAGGCGAGGCTGGAGGCTAGAGGCATGAGGCAAGGCTTGGCATGAGGCTGGAGGCTAGAGACTTGCGGTGAGGCTTGGCAGCAGGTAGGAGGCTGGAGGCTAGGGACTTGAGGCGAGGCTGGAGGCAGGAGGCAGGAGGCTGGAGGCTAGAGACGAGGCAAGGCTTGGCAGGAGGCAGGAGGCTGGAGGCTAGTGTCTTGAGGTGAGGCTTGGCAGGAGGCAGGAGGCTGGAGGCTGGTGGCTAGGGACTTGAACTGAGGCTTGGCCGGTGGCAGAAGGCTGGAGGCTAGGGACTTGAAGTGAGGCTGGAGGCTAGAGACATGAGGCGAGGATTGGCATGAGGCTGGAGGCTAGTGACTTGATGCGAGGCTTGGCAGGAGGCAGGGGGCTGGAGGCTAGAGACTTGAGGCAAGGCTTGGCAGGAGGCAGGAGGCTGGAGGCTAGAGACTTGAGGTGAGGCTTAGCAGGAGGCAGGGGGATTTAGGCTAGAGACTTGTGGTGAGGCTTGGCAGGAGACAGGCGGCCAGAGACTTGATGCGAGGCTTGGCAGGAGGCTGGAGGCCAGAGGCTAGAGACTTGAGCTGAGGCTTGGCTTGAGGCTGGAGGCTAGAGACCTGAGGCGAGGTTTGGCAGGAGGCAGGAGGCTGGAGGTTAGGGACTTGAGCTGAAGCTTGGCAGGAGGCAGGAGGCTTGAGGCTAGGGACTTGAGGCGAGGCTGGAAGCAGGAGGCAGGAGGCTGGAGGCTAGTGACTTGAGGCGGGGCTTGGCAGGAGGCAGGAGAGTAGAGACTTGAGGTGAGGCTTGGCAGGAGGCAGAAGACTGGAGGCTTGAGGTGAGGCTTGGCAGGAGGCAGGAAGCTGGAGGCTAAAGTCTTGGTGTGAGGCTTGGCAGCAGGTAGGAGGCTGGAGGCTAGTGACTTGAGCTGAGGCTTGGCAGTAAGCAGGAGGCTAGAGACTTGAGGAGAGGCTTGGCAGGAGGCAGGAGGCTGGAGGCTAGAGACTTGAGGCGAGGCTTGGCAGGAGGCAGGAGGCTGGAGTCTTCAGGCTTGAGGCTGATGGCTAGAGACTTGAGGCGAGGCTTGGCAGGAGGCAAGAGTCTGGAGGTTGGAGACTTGAGGAGATGCTTGGCAGGAGGCAGGGGGCTGGAGACTAGAGATTTGAGGTGAGGCTTGACAGGGGGCAGGATGCTGGAGGTTAGAAATATGAGGCGAGGCTTGGCTGGGGGCAGGAGGCTAGAGACTTTCGGTGAGGCTTGGCAGGAGGCAGGAGGCTAGAGACTTGAGGTGAGGCTTGGCAGGAGGCAGGAGGCTGGAGGCTAAAGACTTGGTGTGAGGCTTGGCAGGAGGCAGGAGGCTGGATGCTAGAGACTTGAGAAGAGGCTTGGCAGGAGGCAGGAGGCTGGAGGCTAGAGACTTGAGCCGAGGCTTGATAGGAGGCAGGAGGCTGGAGTCTTCAGGCTTGAGGCTGGAGGCTAGAGACTTGAGGCGAGGCTTGGCAGGAGGCAGGAGGCTGGAGGCTAGAGACTTGAGGAGATGCTTGGCAGGAGGCAGGGGGCTGGAGGCTAGAGATTTGAGGTGAGGCTTGACAGGGGGCAGGATGCTGGAGGCTAGAAATATGAGGCGAGGCTTGGCAGCAGGAAGGAGGCTGGAGGCTAGAGACTTAAGGTGAGGCTTGGCAGGAGGCTGGAGTCTTCAGGCTTGAGTCTGTAGGCTAGAGACTTGAGGTTAGGCTTGGCAGGAAGCAGGAGGCTGGAACTGGAGACTTAAGGTGAGGCTTGGCAGGAGGCAGGAGGCTGGAGGCTAGAGATTTGTGGCTAGGCTTGGCAGGAGGTAGGAGGCTGGAGGCTAGGGACTTGAGGCGAGGCTGGAGGCTAGAGACATGAGGCGAGAGGCTAGAGACTTGATTCGAGGCTTGGCAGCATGTAGGAGGCTGGAGGCTAGAGACTTGAGGTGAGCCTTGGCAGTAGGCTGGAGGCTAGAGACTTGCAGTGAGGCTTGGCAGCAGGTAGGAGGCTGGAGGCTAGAGACGAAGCGAGGTTTTGCAGGAGGCAAGAGGCTGGAGACTAGGTTGGAGGCTAGAGCCTTGTGGTGAGGCTTGGCAGGAGGCAAGAGGCTGGACGCTAGGGACTTGAGCGGAGGCTTGGCAGGAGGCAAGAGGTTGGAGGCTAGAGACTTGTGGCGAGGCTTGGCAGGAGGCAAGAGGCTGGAGCCTAGGGACTTGAGCTGAGGCTTGGCAGGAGGCAGGAAGTTGGAGGCTAAAGACTGAAGATGAGGCTTGGCAGGAGGCAGGAGGCTGGATGCTAGTGTCTTGCGGAGAGGCTTGGCAGGAGGCAGGAGGTGGGAGGCTCGAGACGAGGCGAGTCTTGGCAGGAGGCTAGAGACTTGAGGTGAGGCTTGGCAGGAGGCAGGAGGTGGGAGGCTAGAGACTTGTGGTGAGGCTTGGCAGGAGGCAAGAGGCTGGAACCCAGGGACTTGAGCTGCAGCTTGGCAAGAGGCAGGAGATTGGAGGCTAAAGACTTAAGCTGAGGCTTAGCAGGAGCAGGCGGCTGGAGGCTAGAGGTGAGGCTTGGCAGGAGGCAGGAGATGGAGGCTAGAGTCTTGAGGCAAGGTTTGGCAGGAAGCAGGAGGCTGGAGTCTAGAGACGAGGCGAGGCTTGGCAGGAGGCTGGAGGCTGGAGGCTTGAGACTAGAGGTGAGGTTTGGCAGGAGGCAGGAGGCTGGAGGCTAGAGACGAGGTAAGGCTTGGCAGGAAGCAGGAGGCTGGAGGCTGGAGATTTGAGGCTCGGCTTGGCAGGAGGCAGGAGGCTGGAGGCTAGAGACTTGAAGTAAGGCTTGTCAGGAGGCAGGAGGCAAGAGGCTGGAAGCTAGGGAATTGAGGTGAGGCTGGAGGCTAGAGGCATGAGGCAAGGCTTGGCATGAGGCTGGAGGCTAGAGACTTTCGCTGAGGCTTGGCAGGAGGCAGGAGGCTGGAGGCTAGAGACTTGAGGTGAGGCTTGGCAGGAGGCAGGAAGCTGGAGGCTAAAGACTTGGTATGAGGATTGGCAGGAGGCAGGAGGCTGGAGGCTAAAGACTTGAGGCGAGGCTTGGCAGGAGGCAGGAAGCTGGAGGCTAAAGACTTGGTGTGAGGCTTGGCAGGAGGCAGGAGGCTGGATGCTAGTGACTTGAGGCGAGGCTGGAGGCTAGAGGCATGAGGCAAGGCTTGGCATGAGGCTGGAGGCTAGAGACTTGCGGTGAGGCTTGGCAGCAGGTAGGAGGCTGGAGGCTAGGGACTTGAGGCGAGGCTGGAGGCAGGAGGCAGGAGGCTGGAGGCTAGAGACGAGGCAAGGCTTGGCAGGAGGCAGGAGGCTGGAGGCTAGTGTCTTGAGGTGAGGCTTGGCAGGAGGCAGGAGGCTGGAGGCTGGTGGCTAGGGACTTGAACTGAGGCTTGGCCGGTGGCAGAAGACTGGAGGCTAGGGACTTGAAGTGAGGCTGGAGGCTAGAGACATGAGGCGAGGATTGGCATGAGGCTGGAGGCTAGTGACTTGATGCGAGGCTTGGCAGGAGGCAGGGGGCTGGAGGCTAGAGACTTGAGGCAAGGCTTGGCAGGAGGCAGGAGGCTGGAGGCTAGAGACTTGAGGTGAGGCTTAGCAGGAGGCAGGGGGATTTAGGCTAGAGACTTGAGGCGAGTCTTGACAGGAGGCAGGAGGCTGGAGTCTTCAGGCTTGAGGCTGGAGGCTAGAGACTTGAGGCAAGGCTTGGCAGGAGGCAGGAGGCTGGAGGCTAGAGTCTTGAGGTGAGGCTTGGCAGGAGGCAGGAGGCTGGAGGCTGGTGGCTAGGGACTTGAACTGAGGCTTGGCAGGTGGTAGGAGGCTGGAGGGTAGGGAATTGAGGCGAGGCTGGAGGCTAGAGACATGAGGCGAGGATTAGCATGAGGCTGGAGGCTAGTGACTTGAAGTGAGGCGGCAGGAGGCAGGGGGCTGGAGGCTAGAAACTTGAGGTGAGGCTTGGCAGGAGGCAGGAGGCTGGAGGCTAGAGTTTGAGGCGAGGCTTAGCAGGAGGCAGGGGGCTTTAGGCTAGAGACTTGTGGTGAGGCTTGGCAGGAGGCAGGAGGCCAGAGACTTGAGGCGAGGCTTGGCAGGAGGCTGGAGGCCAGAGGCTAGAGACTTGAGGCGAGACTTGGCAGGAGGCTGGACGCTTGAGGCTGGAGGCTAGAGACCTGAGGCGATGCTGGAGGCAGGAGGCAGGAGGCTGGAGGCTAGTGACTTCTGGCGAGGCTTGGCAGGAGGCAGGAGCGTAGAGACTTGAGGTGAGGCTTGGCAGGAGGCTGGAGTCTTCAGGTTTGAGGCTGGAGGCTAGAGACTTGAGGCGAGGCTTGGCAGGAGGCAGGAGGCTGGAGGCTTGTGACTTGAGGAGATGCTTGGCAGGAGGCAGGGGGCTGGAGGCTAGAGACCTGAGGCGAGGCATGGCAGGAGGCAGGAGGCTAGAGGCAAGAGGTGAGGTTTGGCAGGAGGCAGGAGGCTGGAGGCTAGAGATTTGTGGCTAGGCTTGGCAGGAGGTAGCAGGCTGGAGGCTAGAGACATGATGCGAGGCTTGGCATGAGTGTGGAAGCTAGAGACTTGCAGTGAGGCTTGGCAGCAGTTAGGAGGCTGGAGGAAAGAGACTTGATGCGAGCTTGGCAGGAGGCAGAAGGCTAAAGACGAGGCGAGGCTTGGCAGGAGGCAGGAGACTGGAGGCTAGAGACTTGAGGTGAGGCTTAGCAGGAGGCAGGGGGATTTAGGCTAGAGACTTGTGGTGAGGCTTGGCAGGAGACAGGCGGCCAGAGACTTGATGCGAGGCTTGGCAGGAGGCTGGAGGCCAGAGGCTAGAGACTTGAGCTGAGGCTTGGCTTGAGGCTGGAGGCTAGAGACCTGAGGCGAGGTTTGGCAGGAGGCAGGAGGCTGGAGGTTAGGGACTTGAGCTGAAGCTTGGCAGGAGGCAGGAGGCTGGAGGCTAGTGACTTGAGGCGAGGCTTGGCAGGAGGCAGGAGCGAAGAGACTTGAGGTGAGGCTTGGCAGGAGGCAGGAGGCTGGAGGCTAGAGACTTGAGGCGAGTCTTGACAGGAGGCAGGAGGCTGGAGTCTTCAGGCTTGAGGCTGGAGGCTAGAGACTTGAGGCGAGGCTTGGCAGGAGGCAGGAGGCTGGGGGCTAGAGTCTTGAGGTGAGGCTTGGCAGGAGGCAGGAGGCTGGAGGCTGGTGGCTAGGGACTTGAACTGAGGCTTGGCAGGTGGCAGGAGGCTGGAGGCTAGGGAATTGAGGCGAGGCTGGAGGCTATAGACATGAGGCGAGGATTGGCATGAGGCTGGAGGCTAGTGACTTGAAGCGAGGCTTGGCAGGAGGCAGGAGGCTGGAGGCTAGAGACTTGAGGCGAGGCTTGGCAGGAGGCAGGAGGCCGGAGGCTAGAGACTTGAGGCGAGGCTTGGCAGGAGGCAGGAGGCTGGAGGCTAGAGACTTGAGGTGAGGCTTAGCAGGAGGCAGGGGGCTTTAGGCTAGAGACTTGTGGTGAGGCTTGGCAGGAGACAGGCGGCCAGAGACTTGGTGCGAGGCTTGGCAGGAGGCTGGAGGCCAGAGGCTAGAGACTTGAGGTGTGGCTTGGCAGGAGGCAGGAGGCTGGAGGCTTGAGGCTGGAGGCTAGAGACCTGAGGCGAGGTTTGGCAGGAGGCAGGAGGCTGGAGGTTAGGGACTTGAGCTGAAGCTTGGCAGGAGGCAGGAGGCTGGAGGCTAGTGACTTCAGGCGAGGCTTGGCAGGAGGCAGGAGCGTAGAGACTTGAGGTGAGGCTTGGCAGGAGGCAGGAGGCTGGAGGCTAGAGACGAGGCAAGGCTTGGCAGGAGGCAGGAGGCTGGAGGCTGGTGGCTAGGGACTTGAACTGAGGCTTGGCAGGTGGCAGGAGGCTGGAGGCTAGGGACTTGAGGTGAGGTTGGAGGCTAGAGACATGAGGCGAGGATTGGCATGAGGCTGGAGGCTAGTGACTTGAAGCGAGGCTTGGCAGGAGGCAGGAGGCTGGAGGCTAGAGACTTGAGGCGAGGCTTGGCAGGAGGCAGGAGGCCGGAGGCTAGAGACTTGAGGCGAGGCTTGGCAGGAGGCAGGAGGCTGGAGGCTAGAGACTTGAGGTGAGGCTTAGCAGGAGGCAGGGGGCTTTGGGCTAGAGACTTGTGGTGAGGCTTGGCAGGAGACAGGCGGCCAGAGACTTGGTGCGAGGCTTGGCAGGAGGCTGGAGGCCAGAGGCTAGAGACTTGAGGTGTGGCTTGGCAGGAGGCAGGAGGCTGGAGGCTTGAGGCTGGAGGCTAGAGACCTGAGGCGAGGTTTGGCAGGAGGCAGGAGGCTGGAGGTTAGGGACTTGAGCTGAAGCTTGGCAGGAGGCAGGAGGCTGGAGGCTAGTGACTTCAGGCGAGGCTTGGCAGGAGGCAGGAGCGTAGAGACTTGAGGTGAGGCTTGGCAGGAGGCAGGAGGCTGGAGGCTAGAGACTTGAGGCGAGTCTTGACAGGAGGCAGGAGGCTGGAGTCTTCAGGCTTGAGGCTGGAGGCTAGAGACTTGAGGTGAGGCTTGGCAGGAGGCAGGAGGCTGGAGGCTGGTGGCTAGGGACTTGAACTGAGGCTTGGCAGGTGGCAGGAGGCTGGAGGCTAGGGACTTGAGGTGAGGTTGGAGGCTAGAGACATGAGGCGAGGATTGGCATGAGGCTGGAGGCTAGTGACTTGATGCGAGGCTTGGCAGGAGGCAGGGGGCTGGAGGCTAGAGACTTGAGGCGAGTCTTGACAGGAGGCAGGAGGCTGGAGTCTTCAGGCTTGAGGCTGGAGGTTAGAGACTTGAGGCCAGGCTTGGCAGGAGGCAGGAGGCTGGAGGCTAGAGTCTTGAGGTGAGGCTTGGCAGGAGGCAGGAGGCTGGAGGTTGGTGGCTAGGGACTTGAACTGAGGCTTGGCAGGTGGTAGGAGGCTGGAGGGTAGGGACTTGAGGCGAGGCTGGAGGCTAGAGACATGAGGCGAGGATTGGCATGAGGCTGGAGGCTAGTGACTTGAAGTGAGGCGGCAGGAGGCAGGGGGCTGGAGGCTAGAAACTTGAGGTGAGGCTTGGCAGGAGGCAGGAGGCTGGAGGCTAGAGTTTGAGGCGAGGCTTAGCAGGAGGCAGGGGGCTTTAGGCTAGAGACTTGTGGTGAGGCTTGGCAGGAGGCAGGAGGCCAGAGACTTGAGGCGAGGCTTGGCAGGAGGCTGGAGGCCAGAGGCTAGAGACTTGAGCTGAGGCTTGGCTTGAGGCTGGAGGCTAGAGACCTGAGGCGAGGTTTGGCAGGAGGCAGGAGGCTGGAGGTTAGGGACTTGAGCTGAAGCTTGGCAGGAGGCAGGAGGCTGGAGGCTAGTGACTTGAGGCGAGGCTTGGCAGGAGGCAGGAGCGAAGAGACTTGAGGTGAGGCTTGGCAGGAGGCAGGAGGCTGGAGGCTAGAGACTTGAGGCGAGTCTTGACAGGAGGCAGGAGGCTGGAGTCTTCAGGCTTGAGGCTGGAGGCTAGAGACTTGAGGCGAGGCTTGGCAGGAGGCAGGAGGCTGGGGGCTAGAGTCTTGAGGTGAGGCTTGGCAGGAGGCAGGAGGCTGGAGGCTGGTGGCTAGGGACTTGAACTGAGGCTTGGCAGGTGGCAGGAGGCTGGAGGCTAGGGAATTGAGGCGAGGCTGGAGGCTATAGACATGAGGCGAGGATTGGCATGAGGCTGGAGGCTAGTGACTTGAAGCGAGGCTTGGCAGGAGGCAGGAGGCTGGAGGCTAGAGACTTGAGGCGAGGCTTGGCAGGAGGCAGGAGGCTGGAGGCTAGAGACTTGAGGTGAGGCTTAGCAGGAGGCAGGGGGCTTTAGGCTAGAGACTTGTGGTGAGGCTTGGCAGGAGACAGGCGGCCAGAGACTTGGTGCGAGGCTTGGCAGGAGGCTGGAGGCCAGAGGCTAGAGACTTGAGGTGTGGCTTGGCAGGAGGCAGGAGGCTGGAGGCTTGAGGCTGGAGGCTAGAGACCTGAGGCGAGGTTTGGCAGGAGGCAGGAGGCTGGAGGTTAGGGACTTGAGCTGAAGCTTGGCAGGAGGCAGGAGGCTGGAGGCTAGTGACTTCAGGCGAGGCTTGGCAGGAGGCAGGAGCGTAGAGACTTGAGGTGAGGCTTGGCAGGAGGCAGGAGGCTGGAGGCTAGAGACTTGAGGCGAGGCTTGGCAGGAGGCAGGAGGCTGGAGGCTGGTGGCTAGGGACTTGAACTGAGGCTTGGCAGGTGGCAGGAGGCTGGAGGCTAGGGACTTGAGGTGAGGTTGGAGGCTAGAGACATAAGGCGAGGATTGGCATGAGGCTGGAGGCTAGTGACTTGAAGCGAGGCTTGGCAGGAGGCAGGAGGCCGGAGGCTAGAGACTTGAGGCGAGGCTTGGCAGGAGGCAGGAGGCTGGAGGCTAGAGACTTGAGGTGAGGCTTAGCAGGAGGCAGGGGGCTTTAGGCTAGAGACTTGTGGTGAGGCTTGGCAGGAGACAGGCGGCCAGAGACTTGGTGCGAGGCTTGGCAGGAGGCTGGAGGCCAGAGGCTAGAGACTTGAGGTGTGGCTTGGCAGGAGGCAGGAGGCTGGAGGCTTGAGGCTGGAGGCTAGAGACCTGAGGCGAGGTTTGGCAGGAGGCAGGAGGCTGGAGGTTAGGGACTTGAGCTGAAGCTTGGCAGGAGGCAGGAGCGTAGAGACTTGAGGTGAGGCTTGGCAGGAGGCAGGAGGCTGGAGGCTAGAGACTTGAGGCGAGTCTTGACAGGAGGCAGGAGGCTGGAGTCTTCAGGCTTGAGGCTGGAGGCTAGAGACTTGAGGTGAGGCTTGGCAGGAGGCAGGAGGCTGGAGGCTGGTGGCTAGGGACTTGAACTGAGGCTTGGCAGGTGGCAGGAGGCTGGAGGCTAGGGACTTGAGGTGAGGTTGGAGGCTAGAGACATGAGGCGAGGATTGGCATGAGGCTGGAGGCTAGTGACTTGATGCGAGGCTTGGCAGGAGGCAGGGGGCTGGAGGCTAGAGACTTGAGGCGAGTCTTGACAGGAGGCAGGAGGCTGGAGTCTTCAGGCTTGAGGCTGGAGGTTAGAGACTTGAGGCAAGGCTTGGCAGGAGGCAGGAGGCTGGAGGCTAGAGTCTTGAGGTGAGGCTTGGCAGGAGGGAGGAGGCTGGAGGTTGGTGGCTAGGGACTTGAACTGAGGCTTGGCAGGTGGTAGGAGGCTGGAGGGTAGGGACTTGAGGCGAGGCTGGAGGCTAGAGACATGAGGCGAGGATTGGCATGAGGCTGGAGGCTAGTGACTTGAAGTGAGGCGGCAGGAGGCAGGGGGCTGGAGGCTAGAAACTTGAGGTGAGGCTTGGCAGGAGGCAGGAGGCTGGAGGCTAGAGTTTGAGGCGAGGCTTAGCAGGAGGCAGGGGGCTTTAGGCTAGAGACTTGTGGTGAGGCTTGGCAGGAGGCAGGAGGCCAGAGACTTGAGGCGAGGCTTGGCAGGAGGCTGGAGGCCAGAGGCTAGAGACTTGAGGCGAGACTTGGCAGGAGGCTGGAGGCTTGAGGCTGGAGGCTAGAGACCTGAGGCGATGCTGGAGGCAGGAGGCAGGAGGCTGGAGGCTAGTGACTTCAGGCGAGGCTTGGCAGGAGGCAGGAGCGTAGAGACTTGAGGTGAGGCTTGGCAGGAGGCTGGAGTCTTCAGGTTTGAGGCTGGAGGCTAGAGACTTGAGGCGAGGCTTGGCAGGAGGCAGGAGGCTGGAGGCTTGTGACTTGAGGAGATGCTTGGCAGGAGGCAGGGGGCTGGAGGCTAGAGACCTGAGGCGAAGCATGGCAGGAGGCAGGAGGCTAGAGGCAAGAGGTGAGGTTTGGCAGGAGGCAGGAGGCTGGAGGCTAGGGACTTGAGGCGAGGCTTGGCAGGAGGCTGGAGGCTAGAGACAAGAGGTGAGTTTTGGCAGGAGGCAGGAGGCTGGAGGCTAGAGACGAGGTAAGGCTTGGCAGGAAGCAGGAGGCTGGAGGCTGGAGACTTAAGGTGAGGCTTGGCAGGAGGCAGGAGGCTGGAGGCTAGAGATTTCAGGCTCGGTTTGGCAGGAGGCAGGAGGCTGGAAGCTAGAGACTTGAAGTAAGGCTTGTCAGGAGGCAGGAGGCAAGAGGCTGGAGGCTGGGGACTTGAGCCGAGGCTTGGCAGGAGGCAGGAGGCTGGAGGCTAGGGACTTGAGGCGAGGCTGGAGGCTAGAGGCATGAGGCTAGGCTTGGCATGAGGCTGGAGGCTAGAGACTTGCGGTGAGGCTTGGCAGCAGGTAGGAGGCTGGAGGCTAGAGATGAAGCGAGGCTTGGCAGGAGGCAGGAGGCTGGAGGCTAGGGACTTGAGCTGCAGCTTGGCAGGAGGCAGGAGGCTGGAGGCTAGGGACTTGAGGCGAGGCTGGAGGCAGGAGGCAGGAGGCTGGAGGCTAGAGACGAGGCAAGGCTTGGCAGGAGGCAGGAGACTGGAGGCTGGTGGCTAGGGACTTGAACTGAGGCTTGGCCGGTGGCAGAAGGCTGGAGGCTAGGGATTTGAGGCGAGGCTGGAGGCTAGAGACATGAGGCGAGGATTGGCATGAGGCTGGAGGCTAGTGACTTGAAGCGAGGCTTGGCAGGAGGCAGGAGGCTGGAGGCTAGAGACTTGAGGCGAGGCTTGGCAGGAGGCAGGAGGCCGGAGGCTAGAGACTTGAGGCGAGGCTTGGCAGGAGGCAGGAGGCTAGAGGCTAGAGACTTGAGGTGAGGCTTAGCAGGAGGCAGGGGGCTTTAGGCTAGAGACTTGTGGTGAGGCTTGGCAGGAGACAGGCGGCCAGAGACTTGATGCGAGGCTTGGCAGGAGGCTGGAGGCCAGAGGCTAGAGACTTGAGGTGAGGCTTGGCAGGAGGCTGGAGGCTGGAGGTTAGTGACGTCAGGCGAGGCTTGGCAGGAGGCAGGAGCGTAGAGACTTGAGGTGAGGCTTGGCAGGAGGCAGGAGGCTGGAGGCTAGAGACTTGAGGTGAGTCTTGACAGGAGGCAGGAGGCTGGAGTCTTCAGGCTTGAGGCTGGAGGCTAGAGACTTGAGGTGAGGCTTGGCAGGAGGCAGGAGGCTGGAGACTGGTGGCTAGGGACTTGAACTGAGGCTTGGCAGGTGGCAGGAGGCTGGAGGCTAGGGACTTGAGGTGAGGCTGGAGGCTAGAGACATGAGGCGAGGATTGGCATGAGGCTGGATGCTAGTGACTTGATGCGAGGCTTGGCAGGAGGCAGGGGGCTGGAGGCTAGAGACTTGAGGCGAGTCTTGACAGGAGGCAGGAGGCTGGAGTCTTCAGGCTTGAGGCTGGAGGCTAGAGACTTGAGGCAAGGCTTGGCAGGAGGCAGGAGGCTGGAGGCTAGAGTCTTGAGGTGAGGCTTGGCAGGAGGCAGGAGGCTGGAGGCTGGTGGCTAGGGACTTGAACTGAGGCTTGGCAGGTGGTAGGAGGCTGGAGGGTAGGGACTTGAGGCGAGGCTGGAGGCTAGAGACATGAGGCGAGGATTGGCATGAGGCTGGAGGCTAGTGACTTGAAGTGAGGCGGCAGGAGGCAGGGGGCTGGAGGCTAGAAACTTGAGGTGAGGCTTGGCAGGAGGCAGGAGGCTGGAGGCTAGAGTTTGAGGCGAGGCTTAGCAGGAGGCAGGGGGCTTTAGGCTAGAGACTTGTGGTGAGGCTTGGCAGGAGGCAGGAGGCCAGAGACTTGAGGCGAGGCTTGGCAGGAGGCTGGAGGCCAGAGGCTAGAGACTTGAGGCGAGACTTGGCAGGAGGCTGGACGCTTGAGGCTGGAGGCTAGAGACCTGAGGCGATGCTGGAGGCAGGAGGCAGGAGGCTGGAGGCTAGTGACTTCTGGCGAGGCTTGGCAGGAGGCAGGAGCGTAGAGACTTGAGGTGAGGCTTGGCAGGAGGCTGGAGTCTTCAGGTTTGAGGCTGGAGGCTAGAGACTTGAGGCGAGGCTTGGCAGGAGGCAGGAGGCTGGAGGCTTGTGACTTGAGGAGATGCTTGGCAGGAGGCAGGGGGCTGGAGGCTAGAGACCTGAGGCGAGGCATGGCAGGAGGCAGGAGGCTAGAGGCAAGAGGTGAGGTTTGGCAGGAGGCAGGAGGCTGGAGGCTAGAGATTTGTGGCTAGGCTTGGCAGGAGGTAGCAGGCTGGAGGCTAGAGACATGATGCGAGGCTTGGCATGAGTGTGGAAGCTAGAGACTTGCAGTGAGGCTTGGCAGCAGTTAGGAGGCTGGAGGAAAGAGACTTGATGCGAGGCTTGGCAGGAGACAGAAGGCTAAAGACGAGGCGAGGCTTGGCAGGAGGCAGGAGACTGGAGGCTAGAGACTTGAGGTGATGCTTGGCAGGAGGCAGGAGGCTGGAGGTTAAAGACTTGAGGTGATGCTTGGCAGGAGGCAGGAGACTGGAGGCTAGGGAGTTGAGCTGAGGCTTGGCAGGAGGCAGGAGGTTTGAGGCTAAAGACTTAAGGTGAGCCTTGGCAGGAGGCAGGAGGCTGGAGGCTAGGGACTTGAGCTGCAGCATGGCAGGAGGCAGGAGGCTGGAGGCTAGGAACTTGAGGCGAGGCTTGGCAGCAGGTAGGACGCTAGAGGCTAGAGACTTGAGGTGAGGTGAGGCTTGGCAGTAGGCAGGAGGCTAGAGACGAGGTGAGTCTTGGCAGGAGGCAGGAGGGTAGAGACTCGAGGTGATGCTTGGCAGGAGGCAGGAGACTGGAGGCTAGGGAGTTGAGCTGAGGCTTGGCAGGAGGCAGGAGGTTTGAGGCTAAAGACTTAAGGTGAGCCTTGGCAGGAGGCAGGAGGCTGGAGGCTAGGGACTTGAGCTGCAGCATGGCAGGAGGCAGGAGGCTGGAGGCTAGGAACTTGAGGCGAGGCTTGGCAGCAGGTAGGACGCTAGAGGCTAGAGACTTGAGGTGAGGTGAGGCTTGGCAGTAGGCAGGAGGCTAGAGACGAGGTGAGTCTTGGCAGGAGGCAGGAGGGTAGAGACTCGAGGTGAGGCTTGGCAGGAGGCAGGAGACTGGAGGCTAGAGACTTGATTCGAGGCTTGGCAGCAGGTAGGAGGCTGGAGGCTAGAGACTTGAGGTGAGGTGAGGCTTGGCAGTAGGCAGGAGGCTAGAGACTTGAGGTGAGGCTTGGCAGGAGGCAGGAATCTGGAGGCTAGGGACTTGAGCTGAGGCTTGGCAGGAGGCAGGAGGTTGGAGGCTAAGGACTTAAGGTGAGGCTTGGCAGGAGGCAGGAGGCAAGAGGCTGGAGGCTAGGGACTTGAGCTGAGGCTTGGCAGGAGGCAGTAGGTTGGAGGCTCGTGACTTGAGGCAAGGCTTGGCAGCAGGCAGGAGGCTGGAGGCTAGAGACTTGAGGCGGGGCTTGGCAGGAGGCAGGAGGCTGGAGTGTTCAGGCTCGAGGCTGGAGGCTAGAGACTTGAGGCGAAGCTGGGCAGGAGGCAGGAGGCTGGAGGCTAGAGACTTGAGGGGATGTTTGGCAGGAGGCAGGGGGCTGGAGACTAGAGACTTGAGATGTGGCTTAGCAGGAGGCAGGATGCTGGAGGCTAGAAATTTGAGGCGAGGCTTGGCAGGAGGCAGGAGGCTGGAGGCTAGAGACTTGAGGTGAGTCTTGGCAGGAGGCTGGAGTCTTCAGGCTTGAGGCTGTAGGCTAGAGACTTGTGGTGAGGCTTGGCAGGAGGCAGGAGGCTGGAGGCTAAAGACTTGGTGTGAGGCTTGGCAGGAGGCAGGAGGCTGGAGGCTAGAGATGAGACGAGGTTTGTCAGGAGGCTGGCGGCTAGAGACTAGAGGTGAGGTTTGGCAGGAGGCAGGAGGCTGGAGGCTAGAGACTTGAGGTAAGGCTTGGCAGGAGGCAGGAGGCTGGAGGCTGGAGACTTAAGGAGAGGCTTGGCAGGAGGCAGGAGGCTGGAGGCTAGAGATTTGAGGCTAGGCTTGGCAGGAGGCAGGAGGCTGGAGGCTAGAGACTTGAAGTAAGGCTTGGCAGGAGGCAGGAGGCAAGAGGCTGGAGGCTAGGGACTTGAGCTGAGGCTTGGCAGGAGGTAGGAGGCTGGAGGCTAGGGACTTGAGACGAGGCTGCAGGCTAGAGACATGAGGCGAGGCTTGGCATGAGGCTGGAGGCTGGAGGCTAGAAACTTGAGGCGAAGCTTGGCAGCAGGTAGGAGGCTGGAGGCTAGAGACTTGTGGTGATGCTTGGCAGGAGGCAGGAGGCCGGAGGCTAGGGATTTGAGCTGAGGTTTGGCAGGAGGCAGGAGGTTGGAGGCTAAAGACTTAAGGTGAGGCTTGACAGGAGGCAGGAGGCTGGAGGCTAGAGATTTGTGGTGAGGCTTGGCAGGAGGCAGGAGGCTGGAGGCTAAAGACTTAAGGTGAGGCTTGACAGGAGGCAGGAGGCTGGAGGCTAGAGATTTGAGGCGAGGCTTGGCAGGAGGCAGGAGGCTAGAGGCTAAAGACTTGAGGTGAGGCTTGGCAGGAGGCAGGAGACTGGAGGCTAGAGACGAGGCGTGGCTTGGCAGGAGGCAGGAGGCTGGAGGCTAGAGTCTTGAGGCGAGGCTTGGCAGGAGGCAGGAGGCTGGAGGCTAGAGATTTGTGGCGAGGCTTGGCAGGAGGCAGGAGTCTGGAGGCTAGAGTCTTGAAGTAAGGCTTGGCAGGAGGCAGGAGGCAAGAGGCTCGAGGCTAAGGACTTGAGCTAAGGCTTGGCAGGGGGCAGGAGGCTGGAGGCTAGGGACTTGAGGTGAGGCTGGAGGCTAGAGACGTGAGGCGAGGCTTGGCACGAGGCAGGAGGCTGGAGGCTAGGGACTTGAGCTGAGTCTTGGCAGGAGGCAAGAGGCTGGAGGCTAAAGACTTAAGTTGAGGCTTGACAGGAGGCAGGAGGCCGGAGGCTGGAGGATAGAGACGTGAGGTAAGTGTTGGCAGGAGGCAGGAGGCTGGAGGCTGGAGGCTAGAGACTTGAGGCAAGGCTTGGCAGGAGGCAGGAGGCTGGAGTCTTTAGGATTGAGGCTGGAGGCTGGAGGCTAGAAACTTGAGGCGATGCTTGGCAGAAGGTTGAGGCTGGAGACTTGAGACGAGGCTTGGCTGGAGACTGAAGGTTAGAGGCTCCTCCTGTGCAGGGCGTGGATCACCACCCGCCGGAGGCAAGGGACAGGGACAGAACCAACCGTAGGTAACGGCAATACAGCCTGGCTTACCCGATGGAGGGAAGGGTTAGGATAGGACAGAACCAACCGTAGGTAACGATAATACGGCCTGGCTTACCCGACGGAGGCAAGGGACAAGAAGGTAGCTAGGTACGGTGTGGCTCCAGGACAAGACAACAAGACAAGGCAAGGCTTCAGGCAATGCAAGGCAAGACAAGGGTTTGGCTCCAGGACAAGACAACAAGACAAGGCAAGACTTCAGGTGAGGCAAGAGTTTCCGGCAAGACAAAGCAGGGCTTCAGGCTAGGAAACAGAAGGCAGGGGAAGGGATACAAGTTGTAAGAACAAGATCAATCCAGCAGCCACGCCCTGGTCTCTGGAGGTATTTATGCAGCCAGCCCCAATGAGCATCAGCTGCCTCAAATAGTGCTTAACAGGAACAGAAACAGGGTAGCCAGGATAACCTGGAGCAAGGGTCGATGGACCGGATCATGAACCGAAATATGGACTTCATGGACCAGACCATGACAGAAGGGAGAGAGGCAGAAGAAGGGACATTATAAGTCAGTTAGCCTGACCTCAGTGGTTGGGAAGATGTTGGAGTTGTTTGTTAAAGATGTGTTTTCGGGGTAGTTGGAGGCACAAAATAGGCCAAAGTCAGCATGGTTTCCTTAATGGAATATCTTGCCTGACAAATCTGTCAGAATTCTTTGAGTAAATAACAAGGAGGATAAATAAAGGAGAATTGGTGGTTATTATGTACAGATTTTCAAAAGATCTTTGACAAGGTGCCGCACAGGAGCAGCTAAACAAGGTAAGACCCCAGGGACTTACAGGAAATATACTAGCATGGGTAGTGCATTGGCTGATTGGCAGGAGGCAAAGAGTAGGAATCAAGGGATGGCTTTCTGGTGGGCTGCTGGTGACTAGTGGTGTTCCACAGGGGTCTGTGGTGGGAGCACTTCTTTTGATGCTATTTGTCAATGATTTGGATGATGAAATTGACAGTTTTGTGGCCAATTTTGTGGACAATACAAAGACAGGTGCAGGGGCAGGTAGTGTTGAGGAGGTGGTGAGGCTGCAGAAGGACTTAGATTAGCAGTATGGGTAATGAAGTGACGGATGGAATACGGTATCGGGAAGTGGATGGTCATGCACTTTGGTAGTAGGAATAAAAGCATAGACTATTTTCTAAATGGGGAGAAAATTCAAAAATCCAAGGTGTAAAGGATTCCCAAAAGGTCAATTTGCAGGTTGAGTCATTGGTGAGGAAGGAGAATGCAATGTTAGCATTCATTTCAAAAGGATTAGAATATAAAAGCAAGGATGCAAGGCTGAGGCTGGAGAAGGCACGACTGAGGCCTCACAGAGCACTGTGAGCAGTTTTGGGGCTTTTATTTAAGAAAGGATTTGCCAATATTGGGAAGGGTTCAGGGGAGATCCTGAGAACGATTCTGGGAATGAAAGGGTTATCAGACGAGCAGCAATTGAATGTAATGTGCCTGCACACACTGGAATCTAGAAGAATCAGAGGGTACCTCATTGAAACCAATCAACTGTTGAAAGACCTAGGTAGAACGGATGTGAAGAGAATGATTCCTTTGGTGGGGGAGTCCAGGATTAGAGGGCACAGCCTCAAAATAGAGGGATGTCCATTTTGAACGAGGATGACGAGGAATTTCTTTAGCAGAGATTGATGAATCTGTGGAATGCATTGCCACAGGCAGCTGTGGAGGTATACACTGGGTATACTTAAGGTGAAGGTTGATAGGTTCTTAACTAGTCAGGGTGTGAAAGGTTATGGGGGAAAGGCTGGAGAATGGGGTTGAGAGGGAAATGGAGCAGCCATGATGAAACGGTGGAAGACACCCAATGGGCCAAATGGCCTGATTCTGCTCCTATGTCTTAGGTTAAGGTTTGGGCTTTGGTTAGAGTTAGAATTAGGGTTATGGTTATGGTTACGTTTGGAATTAAGGTTAAGACAACGGTCAGGGTTGGGGTTAGGGTTAGGGTTAGAAGTTATTGTTAGAGTTAAACTTTGGAATTGGTTTAGAGAGTTCCAAAGTTCACCATCATCACCTAAGATCCAAAGAGCTGACCCCTTGTTTTGAGATTTGTCTCTTCATTCCAGAGTCTCATGACAATGGAATGCATGTTCAAAGTTCAAATTACTTTTAAAGTTCAAAGTAAGTGTATTGTCAAAGTACATATACATCACCATATAAAACTCTAAGATTCATTTTCGAGCAAGCGTAACTCAATAAATCCATAATAGAATAATAAATACAACAGAATCAATGAAAGTCCGTACCAACTGGGCATTAACCCAATGGGCAGAAGACAACAGACTGAGCAAGTACAGAAAGAAATAATGATAATAAATAAATAAATAAGCAATAAGATAAAGTGTCCTTGAAATTGAGTCCATTGCTTGTGGGAACATTTCAATGATGAGACAAGTGAAGCTTTTGGTTCAAGAGCCTGATGGTTGAGGGATTCCTGAAGCTGATGGTGTGAGTCCCGAGGCCCTTGTACATTCTTTCTGAGAAAAGAGCATGTCCTGGGAGGTGGGGATGCTTGACGATGGATGCTGATTTCCTGTGCTTGTTGCTGAGGAGGATTTTACTTGTGATGGGCCTAGGCCGTATCCACCACATTTTGTAAGATTTTCTGTTCAAGGACATTGGTGTTTTCCATACCAGCTGTCATACTTCCAGTCAGTTTACTCTCCACCACATATCTGTAGAAGTTTGTCAAAGTTTAAGATATCATGCTGAACCTTCACAAACTCCTAAGGAAGTAGAGGCACTCCTGTGCTTTCTTTGTAATTGCTCTTAAGTTCTGGGTCCAGGATAGGTCCTTTGAAATGATAACATCGAGAAATTTAAAGTCTCTAACTCTCTCCACCTCTGGCCCTCGGATGAGGACTGGCTCATGAACCTCTGGTTTCCTCCTCCTGAAGTCGAAGATCATCTCTTTGGTCTTGCTGACATTCAGTAAGAGATTGATGTTGTGGCGTCACTCAGCCAGATTTTCAATCTCCTGTTCTAAGCTGATTCATCACCATCTTGCTCCAGCCTTTGAAGACACAGTGGTGTTATCAGCAAACTTGAAATGGCACTGGGGCTCAGCATAGCCACATAGTCATAGGTGTAAAGCCAGTAAAGCAGGGGCAGCACACCCAGCCTTGTGTGGTGTACCTGTGCTGGTGTAGGCTGTAGAAGAGCGAAAAACATCGGCACTCCCCACCGAGCATGCAAGCGTATAGCAGAGCATCAAAAAAGACACGGCCTTGCAGTACCCCAAATTCTACTCATCCATTCAACATACCACAGCCTCTCTCTAATAAGGAGAAAAGACGTGTCCTATTTCACAGTGAGAGGAGAGACATAACAAACAACTCGTTGATTTATGCTGCTAACAGTCTGCTGCGTCGCTTTTTCCGAGCTCTGCACCCAGAGGGTCGGCACCAGAGCTCCAGTCTCTGGACACACAAACCCTGGCGTCTAACCCGCTGCTCCCGATGTTCCGTGTTCTCCCACGGTGACTCAGTCAAGGGCACCAGCCTTGAATCAGCCCATCTTCAGAGCCATAAAAATCTGAAAGAGGATCCCATTACCACAAAGAACAAAACTCCAGGTCACGGTCTTCAAAAGAACCTTGAAAAGGGTAAAAAAGAGATATCAAAGACAGAAATGGAGCTGTTTCCGAAGGTGCAAGCAAAGGACTCACTGTTTAGTGCAATAGAAAGTTCGCTCTGCCCCTCCGAAAGAGGACTTGTCAATTGACACGACTGTGGTTGAGTATGATTTCATGGCAGAAAAAGCAGAGTGTTTGGATATTTCCAGCTGAATGACACCATGCTGAAACAGAGTGAACAATACTGAACACAATACTAATCGACACCTTATACAACTGAAACATAACATCACAGAACTGACACTCAGTGCCCTGACTGATGAGGGCTACTATGACAAATGACTTCTTCATCGTCCAGCAACCACACTTTCAGGGACCATGTACGTGTATACCTACAGCCATTTACCTGTACAACACTCCCCAGGGTCAGACCATTCACTGTGAAACACTCCTCACCCACACTCCCCTGAGTCAGACCATTCACTGTTTCACATGCTCTACCACACTCCCCAGGGTCAGACCATTCACTGATATACTCTCGACCACACTCCCCAGGGTCAGATCATTCACTGTGAAACTCCCTCTACCACACACCCCAGGGTCAGACCATTCACTGTGAAACTCCCTCTACCACACTCCCCAGGGTCAGACCATTCACTGATATACTCTCGACCACACTCCCCAGGGTCAGATCATTCACTGTGAAACTCCCTCTACCACACACCCCAGGGTCAGACCATTCACTGTGAAACTCCCTCTACCACACTCCCCAGGGTCAGATCATTCACTCTGAAAAGCTCCTCTACCACACTCCCCACAGTCAGACCATTCATTAAGATACAAACACTACCACACTCCCCACAGTCAGACCATTCATTGTGATACAAACACTACCACACTCGCCAGGATCAGACCATTCACTGTGAAATACTCCTCACCCACATTCCCCTGAGTCAGACCATTCACTGATGAAATCTCGACCACACTCCCCAGAGTCAGACGACTCACTGTGAAACATTCTCACCCTCACTCTCCAGGGTCAGACCATTCACTGTGAAATAAACCTCACCCACACTCCCCAGGGTCAGACCATTCACTGAGAAATAAACCTCACCCACACTCCCCAGGGTCAGACCATTCACTGTGAAACACTCCTCACCCACACTCCCCAGGGTCCAACCATTCACTGTGAAATACTCCTCACCCACACTCACCAGGGCCAGACCATTCACATTAAAACAATCTCTACCACGTTCCCCAAAGTCAGACCATTCGCTGTGAAACAATCTACCATACTCTCGATGGTCCGATCATTCACTGTAACACTCTCACCCACATTCCCCAGGGTCAGAACATTCACTGAGAAACACTCGCTACCACACTCTCCAGGGTCAGACCTTTCACTGATATACTCTCGACCACACTCCCCAGGGTCAGACCATTCAATGTGAAACACTCTCTACCATAGTCCCCAGGGTCAGACCATTCACTGTGAACCACTCTTTACCACACTCCCCAGGGTCAGAGCAGTCACTGTGAAACATTACACACACAGTCCCCAGGGTCAGACCATTCACTGTGAAATGATCCCTACCACACTCCCCAGGGTCGGACCATTGACTGTGAGTCACTCTCTACCAAACCTCTGGTTAGACCACTCACTGTGAAAAACTCTCTCCCACACTCCCCAGGGTTAGATCATTCACTGAGGAACACTCTCTACCACCCTCCCCAGGGTCAGACCATTTAGTGTTAAACACTCCTCACCAACACTCCCCAGGATCAGACAATTCACTGTGAAACACTCTCTACCACACTCCGCAGCGTCAGACCATTCACTGTGAAAAACTCATCTACCAAACTCCCCAGGGTCAGACCATATACTGTGAGACAATCTCTACCACACTCCCCAGGGTCAGGCCATTCACGGTGGAAAACTCTCACCCACACACCCAAGGGCCCGAACATTCACTGTCAAACACTCCTCACCCACACTCCTCAGGGTCAGACAATTCACTGTGAAACACTCGTCTACCACACGCCACAGGGTCAGACCATTCACTGTCATACAACCTCTACCACACTTCCCTGGGTCAGACCGTTCACTGTGAAACACTCTCACCCACACTCCCCAGGGTCAGATGGTTCACTGTTAAACACTCTGCACCACACTCTCCAGGATCAGACCATTTACTGTGAAAAACTCATCTACCACACTCCCCACGACAGACCATTTACTGTGAATCACTCTCTACCACACTCCCCAGGGTCAGGCCATTCATGGTGGAAAACTCTCACCCACACACCCCAGGGTCAGACAATTCACTGTGAAACACTCTCACCCATACTCCTCAGTGTCAGACCATTCACGATGAAACTCTCTCTACAACACTCCCCACGATCAGTCATTCACAGTGAAAAACTCATCTACCACACTCCCAGGGTCAGACCATTTACTGTGAGACAATCTTTGCCACACTCCCCAGAGTCAGGCCATTCACTGTGAAACACTCCTCACCTACACTCCCCAGGGTCCGACCATTCACTGTGAAATACTCCTCACCCACACTCACCAGGATCAGACCATTCACACTAAAACAATCTCTACCACATTCCCCAAAGTCAGACCATTCGCTGTGAAACACTCTACCATACTCTCGATGGTCCGATCATTCACTGTAACACTCTCACCCACGTTCCCCAGGGTCAGACCATTCACTGTGAAATAGTCTCACCCACACTCCCCAGGGCCCACACTCCCTAGTGTCAGACCACTCACGGTGAAACTCTCTCTACAACACTCCCCACGGTCAGATCATTCACAGTGAAAAGCTCATCTACCAAACTTCCAGGGTCAGACCATTTACTGTGAGACAATCTCTGCCACACTCCCCAGGGTCAAGCCATTCACTGTGAAACACTCTACCATACTCCCGATGGTCAGATAATCCACTGTGAAACATTCTCTACCACACTTCCCAGGGTCAGGACACTCACTGTGAAACCCCCCTCACCTGCACTTTCCAGGGTCAGACGATTCACTGTTAAACAGTCCTCACCCACACTCCCCAGTGTCAGACCAGTCACTGTGAAACACTCTCTACCACACTCCCCAGGGTCAGACCATTCATGGTGAAACATCTCCACCACACTCTCCAGGATCAGACCATTCACTGTGAAACACTCGTCTACCACACGCCCCAGGGTCAGACCATTCACTGTGAAACACTCTTCTATATCACTCCCCACTGTCAGACCATTCACTCTGAAAAACTCATCTACCACACTGCCCAGGGTCAGACCATTCACTGTGAGACAATCTCTACCACACTCCACAGGGTCAGGCAATTCACTGTGAAACACTCCTCACCCACACTCCCCAGGATCAGACCATTCACTGTGAAACACTCTCGACCACACTCCCCAGGGTCAGAACTTTTACTGTGAAACACCCCTCACCCTCACTCCCCAGGGTCAGAGCATTGTCTGTGAAACTGTCTCTACCACCACTCACCAGGGTGAGACCATTCATGGTGAAACATCTCGACCACACTCACCAGGGTCAGATCATTCACTGTAAAACAGTCCTCACCCACACTCCCCAGAGTCAGACCATTCACTGTGAAACAGCCCTCACCCACACTCCCCAGGATCAGACTATTCACGGTGAAACACTCATCTATCACACTCCCCACTGTCAGACCATTTACTGTTAGACAATCTCTAACACACGCCACAGGGTGAGAGCATTCAGTGTTAAATTCCCCTCTCCCACACTCCCCAGGGTCAGACCATTCACTGTGAAACACTCTCTACCACACTCCCCAGGGTCAGACCATTCACTGTTAAACACTCATCTACCATACTCCCCAGGGTGAGGCCATTCACGGTGGAAACCTCTCACCCACACACCCCAGGGTCAGACAATTCACTGTGAAACACTCCTCACCCAAACTCTCCAGGTTGAGACCATTCACTGTGAAACACTCGTCTACCACACGCCCCAGGGTCAGACGATTCACTGTTAAACAGTCCTCACCCACACTCCCCAGTGTCAGACCAGTCACTGTGAAACACTCTCTACCACACTCCCCAGCGTCAGACCATTCATGGTGAAACATCTCCACCACACTCTCCAGGATCAGACCATTCACTGTGAAACACTCGTCTACCACACGCCCCAGGGTCAGACCATTCACTATAAAACAGTACTGACCCACAGTCCCCAGGGTCAGACCATTCACTGTGAAACACACTCCACCACACTCCCCAGGGTCAGACCATTCACTGTGAAAAACTCATCTACCACATTCCCAAGTGTCAAACCATTTACTGTGAGACATTCTCTGCCACACTTCCCAGGGTCAGAACACTCACTGTGAAACCCCCCTCACCTGCACTCCCCAGGGTCAGACGATTCACTGTTAAACAGTCCTCACCCACACTCCCCAGTGTCAGACCAGTCACTGTGAAACACTCTCTACCACACTCCCCAGCGTCAGACCATTCATGGTGAAACATCTCCACCACACTCTCCAGGATCAGACCATTCACTGTGAAACACTCGTCTACCACACGCCCCAGGGTCAGACCATTCACTCTGAAAAACTCATCTACCACACTGCCCAGCGTCAGACCATTTTCTTTGAGACAATCTCTACCACACTCCACAGGGTCAGGCAATTCACTGTGAAACACTCCTCACCCACACTCCCCAGGGTCAGACCATTCACTGTGAAACACTCTCTACCACACTCCCCAGGGTCAGACCATTCATGGTAAAACATCTCCACCACGCTCCCCAGGATCAGACCATTCACTCTTAAACAGTCCTCACCCACAATCCCCAGGGTCGGACAATTCACTGTGAAACACTCTCACCCACACTCCCCAGGGTCAGACCATTCACTGTGAAACACTCTCTACCACACTCCCCACTGACAGACCATTTACGGTGATACGCTCTCTACCACACTCCCCAGGGTCAGAACTTTCACTGTGAAACACTTTTTACCACATTACCCAGGGTCAGACCATTCACTGAGAAACAATCTCTACCACACTCCACAGGGTCAGGCAATTCACTGTGAAACACTCCTCACCCACACTCCCCAGGGTCAGACCATTCACTGTGAAACACTCTCTACCACACTCCCCAGGGTCAGACCATTCATGGTGAAACATCTCCATCACACTCCGCAGTGTCAGACCATCCACTGTGAAACACTCTCGACCACACTCCCCATGTCAGAATTTTTACTGTGAAACACCCCTCACCCTCACTCCCCAGGGTCAGAGCATTGTCTGTGAAACAGTCTCTACCACCACTCACCAGGGTGAGACCATTCATGGTGAAACATCTCGACCACACTCACCAGGGTCAGATCATTCACTGTAAAACAGTCCTCAGCCACACTCCCCAGAGTCAGACTATTCCCTGTGAAACACTCTTTACCACACTCCCCAGGATCAGACCATTCACTGTTAAACAGCCCTCACCCACACTCCCCAGGGTCAGACTATTCACGGTGAAACACTCATCTACCACACTCCCCAGGGTCAGACCATTTACTGTTAGACAATCTCTAACACACTCCCCAGGGTCAGACCATTCAGTGTTAAATTCTCCTCACCCACACTCCGCAGCATCAGACCATTAACTGTGAGACACTCGTCTACCACACTCCCTAGGGTCAGACCATTAACTGTGAGACAATCTCTGCCACACTCCCCAGGGTCAGACCATTTACTGTGTAACACTCTCTGCCACACTCCCCAGAGTCAGACCATTCACTGTGAAACCCTCTCTACCACACTCCCCAGGGTCAGACCATTCACTGTTAAACACTCTTCACCCACACTTCCCAGGGTCACACCATTCAACATGAAATACTCTATACCACACTCCCCGGGGTCAGACCATTGACTGTGAGACACTCCCTACCATACTCCCCAGGGTCAGACATTACACTGTGAATCACTCTCTACCACATTACCCAGGGTCAGACCATTGACTGTGAAACAATCTCTACCACACTCCCCAGGGTCAGAATTTTTACTGTGAAACACCCCTCACCCTGACTCCCCAGGGTCAGAGCATTGTCTGTGAAACAGTCTCTACCACCACCAGGATCAGATCATTCACTGTAAAACAGTCCTCACCCACACTCCCCAGAGTCAGACCATTCACTGTGAAACACCCTTTACCACACTCCCACGGTCAGACCACTCACTGTGAAACACTCTTGACCAGACTCCTCAGGGTCAGAATTTTCACTGTGAAACACCCCTCACCCTCATTCCCCAGGGTCAGAGCATTGTCTGTGAAACAGTCTCTACCACACTCACTAGGGTCAGACCATTCACTGTAAAACAGTGCTGACCCACAGTCCTCAGGGTCAGGCCATTGACTGTGAAACACTCTCACCCACACTCCCCAGGGTCAGACCATTCACTGTGAAACACTCACTACCGCACTCCCCAGGGTCAGACCATTGACTGTGAAAAACTCATCTACCAAACTCCCCAGGGTCAGACCATATGCTGTGAGACAATCTCTACCACACTCCCCAGGGTCAGACCATTCACTGTGAAACACTCTCACCCACACTCCTCAGTGTCAGACCATTCATGGTGAAACTCTCTCTACAACACTCCTCACGGTCAGTCATTCGCAGTGAAAAACTCATCTACCAAACTTACAGGGTCAGACCATTTACTGTGAGACAATCTCTGCCACACTCCCCAGGGTCAGGCCATTCACTGTGAAGCACTCCTCACCTACACTCCCCAGGGTCAGACCATTCACTGTGAAATACTCCTCACCCACACTCCCCAGGGTCCGACCATTCACTCTAAAACAATCTCTACCACATTCCCCAAAGTCAGACCATTCGCTGTGAAACACTCTACCATACTCTTGATGGTCCGATCATTCACTGTAACACTCTCACCCACGTTCCCCAGGGTCAGACCATTCACTGTAAAAACACTCGTCTACCACGCGCCCCAGGTTGAGACCATTCACTGTGAAACAGTCTCACCCACACTCCCCAGGGTCAGACCATTCACTGTTAAACAGTCCTCACCCACACTCAGTAGTGTCAGACCATTCACGGTGAAACTCTCTCTACAACACTCCCCACGGTCAGACCGTTCACTGTGAAACAATCTCTACCACACTCCCCAGGGTGAGGCCATTCACGGTGGAAAACTCTCACCCACACACGCCAGGGTCAGACAATTCACTGTGCAACACTCCTCACCCAAACTCCCCAGGTTGAGACCATTCACTGTGAAACACTCTCTACCACACTCACCAGGGTCAGACCATTCACTGTAAAACAGTACTGACCCACAGTACCCAGGGTCAGACCATTCACTGTGAAACACTCTCTACCACACTCCCCAGGGTCAGACCATTCACTGTGAAAAACTCATCTACCACACTCCCCACTGACAGACCATTTAACGGTGATACGCTCTCTACCACACTCCCCAGGGTCAGAACTTTCACTGTGAAACACTTTTTACCACATTACCCAGGGTCAGACCATTCACTGAGAAACAATCTCTACCACACTCCACAGGGTCAGGCAATTCACTGTGAAACACTCCTCACCCTCACTCCCAGGGTCAGACCATTCACTGTGAAACACTCTCTACCACACTCCCCAGGGTCAGCCCATTCACTGTTAAACACTCTTCAGCCACACTCCCAGGGTCAGACGATTCAACATGAAATATTCTATACCACACTCCCCGGGGTCAGACCATTGACTGTGAGACACTCCCTACCATACTCCCCAGAGTCAGACTTTACACTGTGAATCACTCTCTACCACACTCCCCAGTGTCAGACCATTCACTGTTAAACAGTCCTCACCCACACTCACCAGTGTCAGACCATCCACTGTTAAACAGTCCTCACCCACACTCACCAGGGTCAAACCATTGACAGTGAAACCATCTCTACCACACTCCCCAGGGTCAGACAATTCGCCGTGAAAATCTCGTGTACCTCACTCCCCAGGGTCAGACCATTGACTGTGAAACACTCTCGACCACACTCCCCAGGGTCAGAATTTTCACTGTGAAACACCCCTCATCCTCACTCCCCAGGGTTAGAGCATTGTCTGTGAAACACTCTCTACCACCACTCACCAGGGTCAGACCATTCATGGTGAAACATCTCGACCACACTCACCAGGGTCAGACCATTCACTGTAAAACAGTGCTCACCGACTGTCCCCAGGGTGAGACCATTCACTGTGAAACACTCTATACCACACTCCCCAGGATCAGACTATTCACTGTGAAACACTCTATACCACACTCCCCAGGGTCAGACCGTTCACTGTAAAAAACTCCTCACCCACACTCCCCAGGGTCAGACCATTCATTGCGAGACACTCTCTAACACACTCCCCAGGGTCAGACAATTCACTGTTAAACACTCTCTACCACACTCCCCAGGGTCAGACAATTCGCTGTGAAACAATCTCTACCACACTCCCCAGGGTCAGACGATTGACAGTGAAACAGCCTCACCCACACTCCCCAGGGTCAGAGCTTTCACGGTGAAACAGCGCTCTACTACCCTCCCTCAGGGTCAGACCATTCACTGTGAAGCACTGTCACCCACACTCCCCAGGGTCAGACCATTCACTGTGAGACACTCCTCACTCATACTCCCCAGGGTCAATTAACTGACAGTGAAAATCTCGTGTATCACACTCCACAGGGTCAGACAATTCACTGTGAAACAATCTCTGCCACACTCTCCAGGGTCAGACTGTTCACTGTGAAGCACTTTCTACCATACTCCCCAGGGTCAGACCATTCACTGTGAAACACTCTCTACCACACTCCCCTGGGTCAGACCATTGACTGTGAGACACTCTTGACCACACTCCCCAGGGTCAGAATTTTTACTGTGAAACACCCCTCACTCTCACTCCCCAGGGTCAGAGCATTGTCTGTGAAACAGTCTGTACCACACTCCCCAGGGTCTGACCATTCACTGTTAAACAGTCCTCACCCACACTCCCCAGGGTCAGACCATTCACTGTGAAACACTCTTTACCACACCCCCCAGGGTCAGACCATTCACTGTTAAACACTCCTCACCCATACTCTTTAGCGTCAGACCATTCACTGTGAAACACTCTTTACCACACTACCCAGGGTCAGACCATTTACTGTGAGACAATCTCTACCGCACTCCCCAGGGTCAGGCCATTCACTGTGAAAAACTCATCTACCACATTCCCCATGGTCAGACCACTTTCTATAAAACACTCTCTACCACACGCCCCAGGTTCAGACCATTTACTGTGAAACACTTTCACCCAAACTCTCCAAGGTCAGACCATTCACTGTGAAACACTCTCTACCACACTTCCCAGGGTCAGAACACTCACTGTGAAACAGTCCTCACCCACACTTCCCAGGGTCAGACCATTCACTGTTAAAAACTCCTGACCAACACTCCCCAGGGTCAGAATATTCACGGTGAAACATTCTCACCCACACTCCCCAGGGTCAGACCATTCACTGTTAAACACTCTCTACTACTCTCCCCAGGGCCAGACAATTCACTGAGAAAAACTCCTCTACAACACTCCCCAGGGTCAGACCATTCACTGTGAGACGATCTCTACCACACTCTTCAGGGTCAGACAATACTCTGTGAAACACTCTCACCCACACTCCCCATTGTCAGACCATTCAGTGTTGAGCACTTCTCACCCACACAAACCAGGGTCAGATCATTCACTGTGAAACACTATCAACATACCTCCCCAGGGTCAGACAATTCACTGTGAAAAACTCCTCTACCACACTCCGCGGGGTCAGAAAATTCACTGTGAAACACTCCTCGCCCACAATCCCCAGGGTCAGACGACTCACTGTGAAACATTCTCACCCTCACTCTACAGGGTCAGACCATTCTCTGTGAAACACGCCTCACCCATACTCCCCAGGGTTAGACTATTTACTGTCAAAGACTCTCGACCACTCTCCCCAGGATCAGACCATTCCCTAAGAAACACTCTCGTCTACAGTCCCCAGGATCAGACCATTCACTGCGAGACACTCTCTAACACACTCCCCAGGGTCAGACAATTCACTGTTAGACACTCTCTACCACATTCCCCAGGGTCAGAGCATTAACTGTGAAAAATTCTGACCCACGCTCCCCAGTATCAGATCTTTCACTGCGAAAAACTCGTCACCCAGACTCCCCAGGGTCAGACAACTGACTGTGAAAGTCTCATGTACCACACTCCACAGGGTCAGACAATTCACTGTGAAACAATCTCTACCACACTCCCCAGGGTCAGACCGTTTACTGTGAAACACTCTCTGCCACACACTTCAGGGTCCGACCAATCACTGTGAAACACTCCTCACCTAAACTCCCCAGGGTCAGACCATTCACTGTGAAACACTCTCTACCACACTTCCCAGGGTCAGACCATTCACTATTAAACAGTCCTCACCCACACTCCCCAGGGTCAGACCATTTACTGTCAAAGACTCTCGACCATTCTTCCCAGGATCAGACCATTCCCTAAGAAACACTCTTGTCCGCAGTCCCCAGGGTCAGACCATTCACTGCGAGACACTCTCTAACACACTCCCCAGGGTCAGACGATTGACTGTGAAACAAGCTTCACCCACACTCCCCAGGGTCAGAACATTCACTGTGAGACAATCCCTACCATGCTCCCCAGTGTCAGACAATACACTGTGAATCACTCTCTACCACATTCCCCAGGGTCAGACCATTCACTGTGAAACACTCTGTACCACACTCCCAGGGTCAGACCATTCACTGTGAAACATTCTCTACCACACTCTCAGGATCAGACCATTGATGGTGACAGGGTCTCTACCACACTCCCCAGGGTCAGACCATTCCCTGTGAAACACTCTACCACACTCCCCAGTATCAGACCATTCAATATGAAATACTGTCTATCACACTCCGCAGGGTCAGACCATTCACTGTTAAACCCTCTCACCCACACTCCCCAGGGTCAGACCATTCTCTGTGATACCCTCTCACCCACATTCCCCAGGGTCAGACCATTCTCTGTGAAACACGTCTCACCCATACTCCCCAGGGTCAGACTACTTACTGTCAAAGACTCTCGACCACTCTCCCCAGGATCAGACCATTCCCTAAGAAACACTCTCGTCCACAGTCCCCAGGATCAGAACATTCACTGTGAGACAGTCTCTACCACACTCCCCAGGGTCAGACCATTCACTGTTAGACACTGTCTACCACACTCCCCAGGGTCTGACAATTCGCTGTGAAACAATATCTACCACACTCCCCAGGGTCAGACGGTTGACTGTGAAACGAGCCTCACCCACACTCCCCAGGATCAGAACATTCACTGTGAGACAGTGTCTACCACACTCCCCAGGGTCCGACCATTCACTGTGAAACACTCTCTACCACACTGCCCAGGGTCAGACCATTTACTGTGAGACAATCTCTACCACACTCCCCAGAGTCAGACCAATTACTGTGAAATTGGCAGTTATACATATTATAACAGCAGTCATAATGGGTGACTTCAATCTACATGTAGATTGGGTGAACCAAATTGGTAAAGGTGCTGAGGAAGAGGATTTCTTGGAATGTATGCGGGATGGTTTTTTGAACCAACATGTCGAGGAACCAACTAGAGAGCAGGCTATTCTGGACTGGGTTTTGAGCAATGAGGAAGGGTTAATTAGCGATCTTGTCGTGAGAGGCCCCTTGGGTAAGAGTGACCATAATATGGTGGAATTCTTCATTAAGATGGAGAGTGACATAGTTAATTCAGAAACAAAGGTTCTGAACTTAAAGAGGGATAACTTTGAAGGTATGAGACGTGAATTAGCCAAGATAGACTGACAAATGACACTTAAAGGATTGACGGTGGATATGCAATGGCAAGCATTTAAAGGTTGCATGGATGAACTACAACAATTGTTCATCCCAATTTGGCAAAAGAATAAATCAAGGAAGGTAGTGCACCCGTGGCTGACAAGAGAAATTAGGGATAGTATCAATTCCAAAGAAGAAGCATACAAATTAGCCAGAGAAAGTGGCTCACCTGAGGACTGGGAGAAATTCAGAGTTCAGCAGAGGAGGACAAAGGGCTTAATTAGGAAGGGGAAAAAAGATTATGAGAGAAAACTGGCAGGAAACATAAAAACGGACTGTAAAAGCTTTTATAGATATGTGAAAAGGAAAAGACTGGTAAAGACAAATGTAGGTCCCCTGCAGACAGAAACAGGTGAATTGATTATGGGGAGCAAGGATATGGCAGACCAATTGAATAATTACTTTGGTTCTGTCTTCACTAAGGAGGACATAAATAATCTTCCAGAAATAGTAGGGGACAGAGGGTCCAGTGAGATGGAGGAACTGAGGGAAATACATGTTAGTAGGGAAGTGGTGTTAGGTAAATTGAAGGGATTGAAGGCAGATAAATCCCCAGGGCCAGATGGTCTGCATCCCAGAGTGCTTAAGGAAGTAGCCCAAGAAATAGTGGATGCATTAGTGATAATTTTTCAAAACTCGTTAGATTCTGGACTAGTTCCTGAGGATTGGAGGGTGGCTAATGTAACTCCATTTTTTAAAAAAGGAGGGAGAGAGAAACCAGGGAATTATAGACCGGTTAGCCTAACGTCGGTGGTGGGGAAACTGCTGGAGTCAGTTATCAAGGATGTGATAACAGCACATTTGGAAAGCGGTGAAATGATCGGACAAAGTCAGCATGGATTTGTGAAAGGAAAATCATGTCTGACGACTCTCATAGAATTTTTTGAGGATGTAACTAGTAGAGTGGATAAGGGAGAACCAGTGGATGTGGTATATTTGGATTTTCAGAAGGCTTTTGACAAGGTCCCACACAGGAGATTAGTGTGCAAACTTAAAGCACACGGTATTGCGGGTAAGGTATTGGTGTGGGTGGAGAGTTGGTTAGCAGACAGGAAGCAAAGAGTGGGAATAAACAGGACCTTTTCAGAATGGCAGCGGTGACTAGTGGGGTACTGCAAGGCTCAGTGCTGGGACCTCAGTTGTTTACAATATGTATTAATGACTTGGATGAGGGAATTAAATGCAGCATCTCCAAGTTTGCGGATGACATGAAGCTGGGTGGCAGTGTTAGCTGTGAGGAGGATGCTAAGAGGATGCAGGGTGACTTGGATAGGTTGGGTGAGTGGGCAAATTCATGGCAGATGCAATTTAATGTGGATAAATGTGAAGTTATCCACTTTGGTGGCAAAAATAGGAAAACAGATTATTATCTGAATGGTGGCCGATTAGGAAAAGGGGAGGTGCAACCAGACCTGGGTGTCATTATACACCAGTCATTGAAAGTGGGCATCCAGGTACAGCAGGCGGTGAAAAAGGCGAATGGTATGCTGGCACTTATAGCGAGAGGATTCGAGTACAGGAGCAGGGAGGTACTATTGCAGTTGTACAAGGCCTTGGTGAGACCACACCTGGAGTATTGTGTGCAGTTTTGGTCCCCTAATCTGAGGAAAGACATCCTTGCCATAGAGGGAGTACAAAGAAGGTTCACCAGATTGATTCCTGGGATGGCAGGACTTTCATATGAAGAAAGACTGGATGAACTGGGCTTGTACTCGTGGGAATTTAGAAGATTGAGGGGGGATCTGATTGAAACGTATAAGATCCTAAAGGGATTGGACAGGCTAGATGCAGGAAGATTGTTCCCGATGTTGGGGAAGTCCAGAACGAGGGGCCACAGTTTGAGGATAGAGGGGAAGCCTTTTAGGACCGAGATTAGGAAAAACTTCTTCACACAGAGAGTGGTGAATCTGTGGAATTCTCTGCCACAGGAAACAGTTGAGGCCAGTTCATTGGCTATATTTAAGAGGGAGTTAGATATGGCCCTTGTAGCTACGGGGGTCAGGGGGTATGGAGGGAAGGCTGGGGCGGGGTTCTGAGTTGGATGATCAGCCATGATCATAATAAATGGCGGTGCTGGCTCGAAGAGCCGAATGGCCTACTCCTGCACCTATTTTCTATGTATGTTTCTATGTATGAAACATTCTCTGCCAGTCCCCAGAGTCCGGCCATTCACTGTCATGCAATATCTACCACACTCCCCAGGGTCAAACTATTCACTGTGAAACACTCTCTACCTCATTCCCAGGGTCAGACCGTACACTGTGATAAAACCTCACCCACAATCCCCACGGTCAGACCATTCACTGTTAAACACTCCTCACACACACACACCACAGAGTCAGACCATTGACTGTGAAACACTCTCTACCACTCTCCCCAGGTTCAGAACATTCACTGTTAAACAGTCATCACCCACACTCCCCAGGGTCAGACCATTCACTGTGAAACACTCTCTGCCACTCACCCCAGGGTCAGACCATTCACTGTGAAACACTCTCTACCACTCACCCCAGGATCCGACCATTCACTGTGAAACACTCTTCACCTATACTCCCCACGGTCAGACCATTCACTGTGAAACACTCTCTACCACACTCCCCAGGGTCAGACCATTAGCAGTGAAACACACTCTCACACACTACCCAGGGTCTGACCATTCAATATGAAATACTCTCTATCACACTCCCCAGGGTCAGATCATTCACTGTGAAACACTCTACCACACTCCCCAGTGTCAGACCTTTCAATATGAAATACTCTCTATCACACTCCCCAGGGTCAGATCATTCCCTGTGAAACACTCTACCACACTCCCCAGTGTCAGACCTTTCAATATGAAATACTCTCTATCACACTCCCCAGGGTCAGATCATTCACTGTGAAACACTCTCACCGTCACTCCCCAGGGTCAGACCATTCACTATTAAACACTCCTCACCCACACTACCCAGTATCTGACCATTCACTGTGAAACACGGTCTACAAACCTCCCCAGGGTCAGATGGTTCACGGTTAAAAACTCTCTACCACACTCCCCAGGGTCAGACCACTCAGTGTTAAACACTCTCTACCACACTCCGCAGTGTCAGGCCATTCACTGTGAAACACTCTACCACACTCCCCAGTGTCAGACCTTTCAATATGAAATACTCTCTATCACACTCCCCAGGGTCAGATCATTCACTGTGAAACACTCTCTACCTCATTCCCAGGGTCAGACTGTTCACTGTGATAAAATCTCACCCACAATCCCCACGGTCAGACCATTCACTGTTAAGCACTCCTCACACACACACCACAGAGTCAGACCATTGACTGTGAAACACTCTGTACCACTCTCCCCAGGGTCAGATCATTCACTGAGAAACAATCTCTACCACACTCCCCACGGTCAGACCATTTACTATGAAACACTCTCTGCCACGCTCCCCAGGGTCAGACCATTCATGGTGAAAACCTCTCACCCACACACCCCAGGGTCCGACCATTTACCGTGATACACTCCTCACCAACGGTCCCCGGGGTCAGACCATTCACTCTGAGACACTCTCTCCCACACTCCCCAGGGTCAGACGAATTACTCTGAAACATTCTCTGCCACACTCCCCAGGGTCAGACAATTCACTGTGAAACACTCTCACCCACAATCCCCAGGGTCAGACCATTCACTGTTAAACAGTCATCACCCACACTCCCCAGGGTCAGACCATTCACTGTGAAACACTCTCTGCCACTCACCCCAGGGTCAGACCATTCACTGTGAAACACTCTCTACCACTCACCCCAGGATCCGACCATTCACTGTGAAACACTCCTCACCTATACTCCCCACGGTCAGACCATTCACTGTGAAACACTCTCTACCACACTCCCCAGGGTCAGACCATTGACTGTGAAACACTCTCACCCGCACTCCGCAGGGTCACACCATTCAATACGAAATACTCTCTACCACACTCCCCAGGGTCAGATGATTCTGTGTGAAACATGCTTCACCCACACTCCCCAGGGTCAGACCATTTACTGTCAAAGACTCTCGACGACTCTCCCCAGGATCAGATCATTCCCTAAGAAACAATCTCATCCACAGTCCCCAGGGTTAGACCATTCACTGCGAGACACTCTCTAACACACTCCCCAGGGTCTGACAATTCGCTGTGAAACGATATCTATCACACTGCCAGGGTCAGAACATTCACTCTGAGACAGTCTCTACCACACTGCCAGGGTCAGACCATTCGCGGTGAAACACTCTCTCACACACTACCCAGGGTCTGACCATTTACTGTGAAACAATGTCTACCCTCTCCCCAGGGTGAGAGCATTCACTGTTAAACTCTCTCTATCACACTCCCCAGGGTCAGACCATTCAATATGAAATACTCTCAACCACACAGCCAGGGTCAGACCATTCACTGTGAAACCCTCTCACCCACACTCCCAGGGTCAGTCAATTCACTGTGAGACACTCTCTATCACACTCCCCAGGGTCAGACCATTCACTGTGAAACACGCCTCACCGACACCCCCCAGGGTCTGAGCATTTACTGTCAAAGACTCTCGACCACTCTTCCCAGAATTAGACCGTTCCCTAAGAAACACTCTCGTCCACAGTGCACGGGGTTAGACCATTCACTGCGAGACACTCTCTAACACACTCCCCAGGGTCAGGCCATTCACTGTGAAACACTCTCTAACACACTGCCAGGGTCAGACCAATCACTGTGAAACACTCTCTACCACACTCCCCAGGGTCAGACCATTCGCAGTGAAACACTCTCTCACACACTACCCAGGGTCTGACCATTCACTGTGAAACAATGTCTACCCTCTCCCCAGAGTGAGAGCATTCACTGTTAAACTCTCCCTACCACACTCCCCAGGGTCAGACCATTTACTGTCAAAGACTCTCGACCACTCTCCCCAGGATCAGACCATTCCCTAAGAAAAACTCTCGTCTACAGTCCCCAGGATAGACCATTCACTGCGAGACACTCTCTAACACACTCACCAGGGTCAGACAATTCACTGTTAGACACTATCTTCCACACTCCCCAGGGTCAGACGATTGACTTTGAAACAAGCCTCACCCACACTCCCCAGGATCAGAACATTCATTGTGAGACAGTGTCTACCACACAGCCCAGGGTCCGACCATTCACTGTGATACACTCTCTACCATTCTCCCCAGGGACAGAGGTTACGCTGTGAATCACTCTCTACCATATTTCCCCGGAGTCAGAACATTAACTGTGAAAAAATCTGACCCGCTCTCCCCAGTGTCAGACCATTCACTGCGAAAAACTCGTCACCCAGACTCCCCAGGTTCAGACCATTCACTGTTAAACACTCCCTACCATACTCCCCAGGGTCAGAACATTCACAGTGAAACATTCTCACCCACACTCCCCAGGGTCAGACATCTCACTGTGAAAAACTCTCACTCAAACTACCCAGGGTCAGACCATTCACTGTGATAAAATCTCACCCACACTCCCCAGGGTCAGACCACTCACCGTGATACACTCTCCACCACTCTCCACAGGGTCAGGCAATTCACTCTGAAAAACTCATCTACCACACGCCCCAGGGTCAGACCATTCACTGTGAAACACTCTCTACCACACTCCCCAGGGTTAGAGCATTCACTGTGAAACACTCTCACCCACACTCCCCAGAGTCAGACCATTCATTGTGAAAATCTCATCTACCACACTCCCCAGGGTCAGACCAATTACTGTGAAAAACTCTCTGACAGTCACCGCAGGGTCCGACCACTCACTGTCATGCAATATCTACCACATTCCCCAGGGTCCGACTATTCGCAGTGAAACACTCTCTACCTCATTCCCAGGGTCAGACCATTCACTGTGAAACACTCTCTACCACACTCCCCACGGTTAGATCATTCATTGAGAAAAACACATCTACCACACTCCCCAGGGTCAGACCATTTACTGTGAAACACTCTCTACCACACTCCGCAGGGTCAGAATTTTCACTGTGAAACACCCCTCACCCTCACTCCCCATGGTCAGAGCATTGCCTTTGAAACACTCTCTACCACACTCCCCAGGGTCAGACCATTAACTGTGAGAAACTCTCTACCACACTCCACAGCGACAGACCATTCACTGTGAAAAACACATCTACAACACTCCCCAGGGTCAGACCATTTACTGTGAGACAATCTCTACCACACTCCTCAGGGTCAGACCATTTACTGTGCAACACTCTCTGCCACACCCCCCTGGGTCAGGTCATTCACGGTGAAAATCTCTCACCCACAGACCCCAGGGTCCGACCATTCACTGTGAAGCAATCCTCACCCACACACCCCAGGGTCCGACCATTCACTGTGAAACAGTCCTCACCCACACACCCCAGGGTCCGACCATTCGCTGTGAAACACTCTCTACCACACTCTGAAGCGTCAGACCATTCACTGTGAAAAACACATCTACAACACTTCCCAGGGTCAGACCATTTACTCTGAAACACTCTCTGCCACACTCCCCAGGGTCAGGCCTTTCACGGTGACAACCTCTCACCCAGACACCCCAGGGTCCGACCATTCACTGTGAAACACTCCTCACCCGCACTCCCCAGGGTCAGACAATTCACTGTGAAACACTCGTCTACCACACGCCCCAGAATCAGACAACTTACTGTGAGACAAACTCTACCACACTCCCCAGGGTCAGACCATTCACTGTGAAACAGTCTCTACCACACTCCTCAGGATCAGGCCATTCACTCTAAAACACTCTCTACCACAATCTCCAGGGTCAGTCCATACACTGTGAAACACTCTCTACCTCTCTCCCAGGGTCAGACCATTCGCTGTGAGACACTCCCTACCATACTCCCCAGGGTCAGACGTTACACTGTGAATCACTCTCTATCGCATTACCCAGGGTCAGACCATTCACCTTTAAACAATCTCTTACCACACTCCCCAGGGTCCGACCATTCACTGTGAAGCACTCCTCACCAACACTCCCCAGGGTCAAGTCATTCACTGTGAAAAACTCTCTACCACACTCCCCACGGTCAGATCATTCATTGAGAAAAACACATCTACCACAGACCCCAGGGTCAGACCATTCACTGTGAAACACTCGACTACCACACGCCCCAGGGTCAGACCATTCACTGTCATACAACCTCTACCATACTTCCCAGGGGCAGACCATTCACTGTGAAACATTCTCTACCTCACTCCCAGGGTCAGACCGTTCACTGTGAAACACTCTCACCCACACTCCCCGGGGTCAGACGTTACACTGTGAATCACTCCCTACCACATTACCCAGCGTCAGACCATTCACATTTAGACAACCTCTACCACCTTCCCCTGGGTCAGACCATTGACTCTGAAACAATCTCCACCATACTCACGAGGGTCAGACCATTTACTGTGAAACACTCGCTACAACAATCCCAGGGTAAGGCCATTCACGGTGAATCACTCTCTATCACATTCCCCAGGCTCAGACCATTTAATATGAGACAATCGCTCCCACACTCCCCAGGGTCAGATCATTTAATGTGAGACAATCTCTCCCACTCTCCCCAGGGTCAGACAATTCACTGAGAAAAACTCCTCTACAACACTCCCCACGGACAGATCATTCATTGAGAAAAACACATCTACCACACTCCCCAGGGTCAGACCATTTACTGTGAAACAATCTCTACAACACTCCACAGGGTCAGACCATTTACTGTGAAGCACTCTCTGAAACACTACCCATGGTCAGACCATTTATTGTGAGACAATCTCTACCACACTCCCCAGGGTCAGATCATTTACTGTGAAACACTCTCTACCACGCTCCGCAGGGTCAGAATTTTCACTGTGAAACACCCCTCACCCTCACTCCCCAGGGTCAGAGCATTGCCTTTGAAACACTCTCTACCACACTCCCCAGGGTCAGACCATTAACTGTGAGACACTCTCTACCACACTCCACAGCGTCAGACCATTCACTGTGAAAACCACATCTACAACACTCCCCAGGGTCAGACCATTTACTGTGAGACAATCTCTACCACACTCCTCAGGGTCAGACCATTTACTGTGAAACACTCTCTGCCACACCCCGCAGGGTCAGGCCATTCACGGTGAAAATCTCTCACCCACAGACCCCAGGGTCCGACCATTCACTCTGAAACATTCCTCACCCACACACCCCAGGTTCCGACCATTCACTGTAAAACACTCCCACCCACAATCTTCAGCGTCAGACCACTTACTGTGAAAAACTCATCTACCACACTCCCCACTGTCAGACAATTTACTGTGAGACACTCTCTGCCACCATCCCCAGGGTCAGAACGTTCACTGTGAAAAACTCCTCACCCACATTCCCCAGGGTCAGACCATTTACTGTGAAGCACTCTCTGAAACACTACCCATGGTCAGACCATTTACTGTGAAACACTCTCTACCACGCTCCGCAGGGTCAGAATTTTCACTGTGAAACACCCCTCACCCTCACTCCCCAGGGTCAGAGCATTGTCTGTGAAATACTCTCTACCACACTCCTCAGGGACAGACCATTAGCTGTGAGACACTCTCTACCACACTCCACAGTGTCTGACAATTCACTGTGAAAAACACATCTAAAACACTTCCCAGGGTCAGACCATTTACTCTGAAACACTCTCTGCCACACTCCCCAGGGTCAGGCCTTTCACGGTGACAACCTCTCACCCAGACACCCCAGGGTCCGACCATTCACTGTGAAACACTCCTCACCCACACTCCTCAGGGTCAGTCCATTCACTCTGAAACACTCTCTACCACAATCCCCAGGGTCAGTCCATTCACTGTGAAACACTCTCTACCTCTCTCCCAGGGTCAGACCATTCACTGTGAGACACTCCCTACCATACTCCCCAGGGTCAGACGTTACACTGTGAATCACTCTCTACCACATTACCCAGGGTCAGACCATTCACCTTTAAACATTCTCTTACCACACTCCCCAGTGTCCGACCATTCACTGTGAAACACTCCTCACCCACACTCCCCAGGGTCAGACCATGCACTGTGAAGCAGTCCTCACCCACACTCCCCAGGGTCAGACCATTCAATGTGATACAATCTCACCCACACTTCCCACGGTCAGACATTTCACTTTGAAAAACTCTCACACAAACTACTCAGAGTCAGACCATTCACTGTGATACAATCCAACACATACTCCCCACGGTCAGATCATTCACTGAGAAAAACACATCTACCACACTCCCCAGGGTCAGACCATTTACTGTGAAACACTCTCTACCACACTCCACAGGGTCAGAATTTTCACTGTGAAACACCCCTCACCCTCACTCCCCAGGGTCAGAGCATTGTCTGTGAAACACTCTCTACCACACTCCCCAGGGTCAGACCATTAACTGTGAGACGCCCTCTACCACACTCCACAGCGTCAGACCATTCACTGTGAAAAACACATCTAAAACACTCCCCAGGGTCAGACCATTTACTGTGAGGCAATCTCTACCACACCTCCCAGGGTCAGGCCATTCACGGTGAAAATCTCTCACCCACAGATCCCAGGGTCTGACCATTCACTGTGAAACACTCCTCACCCACACTCCCCAGGGTCCAACCATTCACTGTGAAACACTCCTCACCCACACACCCCAGGGTCCGACCATTCCATTCACTGGGAAACACTCCTACCCACAATCTTCATCGTCAGACCACTTACTGTGAAAAACTCATCTACCACACTCCTCAGGGTCAGACAATTTACTGTGAGACAATCTCTACCACCATCCCCAGGGTCAGAACGTTCACTGTGAAAAACTCCTCACCCACATTCCCCAGGGTCAGACCATTCACTGTGAAACACTCTCTACCACACTCCTCAGGGTCAGGCCACTCACTGTGAAAAACTCTCTACCACACTCCCCAGGGTCAGACCATACACTGTGATACAATCTCACCCACACTTCCCACGGTCCAAAATTTCACTCTGAAAAACTCTCACACAAACTACTAAGAGTCAGGCCATTCACTGTGATACAATCCAACTCACACTCCCCAGAGTCAGACAATTCACTGAGAAAAACACATCTACCACACTCCCCAGGGTCAGACCATTTACTGTGAGACAATCTCTACCACACTCCCCAGGGTCAGACTATTTACTGTGAAACACTCTCTACCAAACACCGCAGGGTCAGGCCTTTCACGGTGACAACCTCTCACCCAGACACCCCAGGGTCCGACCATTCAATCTGAAACACTCCCACCTACAATCTTCAGCGTCAGACCACTTACTGTGAAAAACTCATCTACCACACTCCCCACTGTCAGACCATTTACTGTGAGACACTCTCTGCCACTATCCCCAGGGTCAGAACATTCACTGTGAAAAACTCCTCACCTACACTCCCCAGGGTCAGACCATTCGCTGTGAAAAACTCCTCACCCACACTCCCCAGGGTCCGACCATTCACTGTGAAACACTCTCTACCACACTCCAAAGCGATAGACCATTCACTGTGAATAACACATCTACGACACTCCCTAGGGTCAGACCATTTACTCTGAAACACTCTCTGCCACACACCGCAGGGTCAAGCCTTTCACGGTGACAACCTCTCGCCCAGACACCCCAGGGTCCGACCATTCACTGTGAAACACTCCTCACCCACACTCCTGAGGGTCAGACAATTCACTGTGAAACACTCGTCTACCACACTCCCCAGGGTCAGACCATTCACTGTAAAACACTCTCTACATCACTCCCAAGGTCAGACCATTCACTGTAAAACATTCCTCATCCACACTCCTCAGGGTCAGAGCATACACCGTGAAACACTCTCTACCACACTCCTCAGGGTCAGGCCATTCACTCTGAAATACTCTCTACCACACTCCCCAGGGTCAGTCCATTCACTGTGAAACACTCTCTACCTCACTCCCAGTGTCAGACCATTCACTGAAAAACAGTGTTTACCCACACTCCCCAGGTTCAGACGACTCACTGTGAGACACTCCCTACCATACTCCCCACCATACTCCCCAGGGTCAGACGTTACACAGTGAATCACTCTCTACCACATTACCCAGAGTCAAACCATTCACATTTAAACAATCTCTTACCACACTCCCCAGGGTCCGACAATTCGCTGTGAAAAACTCCTCACCCAAACTCCCCAGGGTCAGACCATTCACTGTGAAACACTCTCTGCCACACTCCCCAGGGTCCCGCCTTTCACTGTGACAACCTCTCATCCGACTATTCACTGTGAAACGCTCCTCACCCATACTCCTCAGAGTCAGACAATTCACAGTGAAACATTCGTCTACCACACGCCCCAGGGTCAGACAATTTACTGTGAGACAATCTCTACCACACTCCTCAGGGTCAGACCATTCACTGTGAAACACTCTCTACAACACTCCTCAGGATCAGACCATTAACTGTGAGACACTCTCCACCACACTCCACAGTGTCTGACCATTCACTGTGAAAAACACATCTACAACACACCCCAGGGTCAGACCATTTACTGTGAAACACACTCTACCACACTCCCCAGGGTCAGACCATTCACCGTTAAACACTCCTCACCCACAATCCCCAGAGTCTGACCATTCAGTGTGAAACACTCTCTACACATTCCCCAGGGTCAGACCATTAACGGTGAAACACTCCCACCCACACTCTCCAGCGTCAGACCATTTACTGTGAAAAACTCATCTACCACACTCCCCACTGTGAGACCATTTACTGTGAGACACTCTCTGCCATCCTCCCCAAGGTCAGAACATTCACTGTGAAAAACTCCTCACCCACACTCCCCTGGGTCAAACCATTCACTGTGAAACACTCTCTACCACACTCCAAAGCGTCAGACCATTCAAATGTGAAAAACACATCTACAACACTCCCCAGGGTCAGACCATTGACTCTGAAACACTCTCTGCCACACTCCTCAGGGTCAGGCCATTCAAGATGAAAAACTCTCACCCACACAGCCCAGGGTCCGTCCATTCACTGTGAAATACTCCTCACCCACACTCCCCAGGGTCAGGCCATTCACTGTGAAAAATTTTCTACCACACTCCCCAGGGTCAGACCATACACTGTGATACAATCTCACCCACACTTCTCACAGTCCGAAATTTCACTCTGAAAAACTCTCACACAAACTACCCAGGGTCAGACCATTGACTGTGATACAATCCAACTCACACTCCCCAGGGTCAGACAATTCACTGAGAAAAACTCCTCTACCACACTCCCCACGGTCAGGTCATTCATTGAGAAAAACACCTCTGCCACACTCCCCAGGGTCAGACCATTTACTGTGAGACAATCTCTACCACACTCCCCACGGTCTGATCATTTACTGTGAAACACTCTCTACCACACACCGCAGGGTCAGAATTTTCACTGTGAGACACCACTCACCCTCACTCCCCAGGGTCAGACCAATAACTGTGAGACACTCTCTACCACACTCCGCAGCGTCAGACGATTCACTGTAAAAAACACACTCTACCACACTCCCCAGGGTCAGACCATTCACCGTTAAACACTCCTCACCCACAATGCCAAGAGTCTGACCATTCAGTCTGAAACACTCTCTACCACATTCCCCAGGGTCAGACCATTAACGGTGAAACACTCCCACCCACACTCTCCAGCGTCAGACCATTTACTGAGAAAAACTCATCTACCACACTCCCCACTGTGAGACCATTTACTGTGAGACACTCTCTGCCATCCTCCCCAAGGTCAGAACATTCACTGTGAAAAACTCCTCACACACACTCGCCAGCGTCAGACTACTTACTGTGAGACAATCTCTACCACAATCGCCACGGTCAGACTATTTACTGTGAAACACTCTCTACCACACACCGCAGGGTCAGGCCTTTCACGGTGACAACCTCTCACCCAGACACCCCAGGGTCCGTCCATTCAATCTGAAACACTCCCACCTACAATCTTCAGCGTCAGACCACTTACTGTGAAAAACTCATCTACCACACTCCCCACTGTCAGACCATTTACTGTGAGACACTCTCTGCCACTATCCCCAGGGTCAGAACATTCACTGTGAAAAACTCCTCACCTACACTCCCCAGGGTCAGACCATTTCACTGTGAAACGCTCTCTACCACACTCCGAAGCGATAGACCATTCACTGTGAAAAACACATCTATGACACTCCCTAGGGTCAGACCATTTACTCTGAAACACTCTCTGCCACACTCCCCAGGGTCAAGCCTTTCACGGTGACAACCTCTCGCCCAGACACCCCAGGGTCCGACCATTCACTGTGAAACACTCCTCACCCACACTCCTGAGGGTCAGACAATTCACTATGAAACACTCGTCTACCACACTCCCCAGGGTCAGACCATTCACTGTGAAACCCTCTCTACATCACTCCCAAGGTCAGACCATTAACTGTAAAACATTCCTCATCCACACTCCTCAGGGTCAGTCCATTCACTGTGAAACACTCTCTACCTCACTCCCAGTGTCAGACCATTCACTGAAAAACAGTGCTTACCCACACTCCCCAGGTTCAGACCACTCACTGTGAGACACTCCCTACCATACTCCCCAGGGTCAGACGTTACACAGTGAATCACTCTCTACCACATTACCCAGGGTCAAACCATTCACATTTAAACAATCTCTTGCCACACTCCCCAGGGTCTGACAATTCACTGTGAAAAACTCCTCACCCAAACTCCCCAGTGTCAGACCATTCACTGTGAAACACTCTCTGCCACACTCCCCAGGGTCAGACCATTCACTGTGACAACCTCTCATCCGACCATTCACTGTGAAACACTCTCTACCACACTCCCCAGGGTCAGACCATTAACTGTGAAAAACACATCTAAAACACTACCCAGGGTCAGACCATTCACTGTGAAACACTCTCTACCACACTCCCCAGGGTCAGACCATTAACTCTGAAAAACACAACTAAAACACTACCCAGGGTCAGACCATTTACTGTGAAACAATCTCTACCACACGCCCCAGGGTCAGACCATTCACTGTCATACAACCTCTACCACACTTCCCTGGGTCAGACCATTCACTGTTAAACACTCTCACCCACACTCCCCAGGGTCAGACGTTACACTGAGAATCACTCTCTACCACATTATCCAGGGTCAGACCATTCACTTTTAAACAATCTCTTCCCCACTCCCCTGGGTCAGACCATTGACTCTGAAACAATCTCCACCATACTCCCCAGGGTCAGACCATTTACTGTGAAACACTCGCTACCACAGTCCCAGGGTAAGGCCATTCACGGTGAAAAACACTCACACACACAACCCAGGGTCCGACCATTCACGGTGAATCACTCTCTATCACATTCCCCAGGGTCAGGCCATTCACTGTAAAACACCCTCTACCACACTCTGCAGCGTCAGACCAGTCACTGTGAAAAACACATCTACCACACTCCCCAGGCTCAGACCACTTAATGTGAGACAATCTCTCTCACACTCCCCAGGGTCAGACCATTTACTATGAATCACTCTCTGCCACCCTCCCCATGGTCAGGCCATTCAAGATGAAAAACTCTCACCCACACACCCCAGGGTCCGACCATTCACTGTGAAACACTCCTCACCCACACTCCCCAGGGTCAGGCCATTCACTGTGAAAAAATCTCTACCACACTCCCCAGGGTCATTCCATACACTGTGACACAATCTCACCCACTCTTCCCACGGTCCGAAATTTCACTCTGAAAAACTCTCACACAAACTACCCAGGGTCAGGCCATTGACTGTGATACAATCCAACTTACACTCCCCAGGGTCAGACAATTCACTGAGAAAAACTCCTCTACCACACTCCCCAGGGTCAGACCATTTACTGTGAAACAATCTCTACCACATTCCCCAGGGTCAGACCATTTACTGTGAAACAATCTCTACCACACTCCCCAGGGTCAGACCATTTACTGTGAAACACTCCATGAAACATTCCCCAGGGTCAGACCATTTACTGTGAGACAATCTCTACCACACTCCGCAGGGTCAGAATTTTCACTGTGAAACACCCCTCACCCTCACTCCCCATGGTCAGAGGATTGTCTGTGAAACACTCTCTACCACACTCCACAGCGTCATACCATTCTCTGTGAAAAACACATCTACAACACTCCCCAGGGTCAGACCATTTACTGTGAGACAATCTCTACCACACTCCTCAGGGTCAGACCATTTACTGTGAAACACTCTCTGCCACACCCCGCAGGGTCAGGCCATTCACGGTGAAAATCTCTCACCCACAGACCCCAGGGTCCGACCATTCACTCTGAAACACTCCTCACCCACACATCCCAGGGTCCAACGATTCACTGTGAAACACTCCTCACCCACACACCCCAGGGTCCGACCATTCACTGTAAAACACTCCCACCCACAATCTTCAGCGTCAGACCACTTACTGTGAAAAACTCATCTACCACACTCCCCACTGTCAGACCATTTACTGTGAGACACTCTCTGCCACCATCCCCAGGGTCAGAACATTCACTGTGAGACACTCCCTACCATACTCCCCAGGATCAGACGTTACACTGTGAATCACTCTCCACCACATTACCCAGGGTCAGACCATTCACCTTTAAACATTCTCTTACCACACTCCCCAGTGTCCGACCATTCACTGTGAAACACTCCTCACCCACACTCCCCAGGGTCAGACCATGCACTGTGAAGCAGTCCTCACCCACACTCCCCAGGGTCAGACCATTCAATGTGATACAATCTCACCCACACTTCCCACGGTCAGACATTTCACTTTGAAAAACTCTCACACAAACTACTCAGAGTCAGACCATTCACTGTGATACAATCCAACACATACTCCCCACGGTCAGATCATTCACTGAGAAAAACACATCTACCACACTCCCCAGGGTCAGACCATTTACTGTGAAACACTCTCTACCACACTCCACAGGGTCAGAATTTTCACTGTGAAACACCCCTCACCCTCACTCCCCAGGGTCAGAGCATTGTCTGTGAAACACTCTCTACCACACTCCCCAGGGTCAGACCATTAACTGTGAGACGCCCTCTACCACACTCCACAGCGTCAGACCATTCACTGTGAAAAACACATCTAAAACACTCCCCAGGGTCAGACCATTTACTGTGAGGCAATCTCTACCACACCTCCCAGGGTCAGGCCATTCACGGTGAAAATCTCTCACCCACAGATCCCAGGGTCTGACCATTCACTGTGAAACACTCCTCACCCACACTCCCCAGGGTCCAACCATTCACTGTGAAACACTCCTCACCCACACACCCCAGGGTCCGACCATTCCATTCACTGGGAAACACTCCTACCCACAATCTTCATCGTCAGACCACTTACTGTGAAAAACTCATCTACCACACTCCTCAGGGTCAGACAATTTACTGTGAGACAATCTCTACCACCATCCCCAGGGTCAGAACGTTCACTGTGAAAAACTCCTCACCCACATTCCCCAGGGTCAGACCATTCACTGTGAAACACTCTCTACCACACTCCTCAGGGTCAGGCCACTCACTGTGAAAAACTCTCTACCACACTCCCCAGGGTCAGACCATACACTGTGATACAATCTCACCCACACTTCCCACGGTCCGAAATTTCACTCTGAAAAACTCTCACACAAACTACTAAGAGTCAGGCCATTCACTGTGATACAATCCAACTCACACTCCCCAGAGTCAGACAATTCACTGAGAAAAACACATCTACCACACTCCCCAGGGTCAGACCATTTACTGTGAGACAATCTCTACCACACTCCCAGGGTCAGACTATTTACTGTGAAACACTCTCTACCAAACACCGCAGGGTCAGGCCTTTCACGGTGAAAATCTCTCACCCACAGATCCCAGGGTCTGACCATTCACTGTGAAACACTCCTCACCCACACTCCCCAGGGTCCAACCATTCACTGTGAAACACTCCTCACCCACACACCCCAGGGTCCGACCATTCCATTCACTGGGAAACACTCCTACCCACAATCTTCATCGTCAGACCACTTACTGTGAAAAACTCATCTACCACACTCCCCAGGGTCAGACCATTTACTGTGAGACAATCTCTACCACACTCCCCAGGGTCAGACTATTTACTGTGAAACACTCTCTACCAAACACCGCAGGGTCAGGCCTTTCACGGTGACAACCTCTCACCCAGACACCCCAGGGTCCGACCATTCAATCTGAAACACTCCCACCTACAATCTTCAGCGTCAGACCACTTACTGTGAAAAACTCATCTACCACACTCCCCACTGTCAGACCATTTACTGTGAGACACTCTCTGCCACTATCCCCAGGGTCAGAACATTCACTGTGAAAAACTCCTCACCTACACTCCCCAGGGTCAGACCATTCGCTGTGAAAAACTCCTCACCCACACTCCCCAGGGTCCGACCATTCACTGTGAAACACTCTCTACCACACTCCAAAGCGATAGACCATTCACTGTGAATAACACATCTACGACACTCCCTAGGGTCAGACCATTTACTCTGAAACACTCTCTGCCACACACCGCAGGGTCAAGCCTTTCACGGTGACAACCTCTCGCCCAGACACCCCAGGGTCCGACCATTCACTGTGAAACACTCCTCACCCACACTCCTGAGGGTCAGACAATTCACTGTGAAACACTCGTCTACCACACTCCCCAGGGTCAGACCATTCACTGTAAAACACTCTCTACATCACTCCCAAGGTCAGACCATTCACTGTAAAACATTCCTCATCCACACTCCTCAGGGTCAGAGCATACACCGTGAAACACTCTCTACCACACTCCTCAGGGTCAGGCCATTCACTCTGAAATACTCTCTACCACACTCCCCAGGGTCAGTCCATTCACTGTGAAACACTCTCTACCTCACTCCCAGTGTCAGACCATTCACTGAAAAACAGTGTTTACCCACACTCCCCAGGTTCAGACGACTCACTGTGAGACACTCCCTACCATACTCCCCACCATACTCCCCAGGGTCAGACGTTACACAGTGAATCACTCTCTACCACATTACCCAGAGTCAAACCATTCACATTTAAACAATCTCTTACCACACTCCCCAGGGTCCGACAATTCGCTGTGAAAAACTCCTCACCCAAACTCCCCAGGGTCAGACCATTCACTGTGAAACACTCTCTGCCACACTCCCCAGGGTCCCGCCTTTCACTGTGACAACCTCTCATCCGACTATTCACTGTGAAACGCTCCTCACCCATACTCCTCAGAGTCAGACAATTCACAGTGAAACATTCGTCTACCACACGCCCCAGGGTCAGACAATTTACTGTGAGACAATCTCTACCACACTCCTCAGGGTCAGACCATTCACTGTGAAACACTCTCTACAACACTCCTCAGGATCAGACCATTAACTGTGAGACACTCTCCACCACACTCCACAGTGTCTGACCATTCACTGTGAAAAACACATCTACAACACACCCCAGGGTCAGACCATTTACTGTGAAACACACTCTACCACACTCCCCAGGGTCAGACCATTCACCGTTAAACACTCCTCACCCACAATCCCCAGAGTCTGACCATTCAGTGTGAAACACTCTCTACACATTCCCCAGGGTCAGACCATTAACGGTGAAACACTCCCACCCACACTCTCCAGCGTCAGACCATTTACTGTGAAAAACTCATCTACCACACTCCCCACTGTGAGACCATTTACTGTGAGACACTCTCTGCCATCCTCCCCAAGGTCAGAACATTCACTGTGAAAAACTCCTCACCCACACTCCCCTGGGTCAAACCATTCACTGTGAAACACTCTCTACCACACTCCAAAGCGTCAGACCATTCAAATGTGAAAAACACATCTACAACACTCCCCAGGGTCAGACCATTGACTCTGAAACACTCTCTGCCACACTCCTCAGGGTCAGGCCATTCAAGATGAAAAACTCTCACCCACACAGCCCAGGGTCCGTCCATTCACTGTGAAATACTCCTCACCCACACTCCCCAGGGTCAGGCCATTCACTGTGAAAAATTTTCTACCACACTCCCCAGGGTCAGACCATACACTGTGATACAATCTCACCCACACTTCTCACAGTCCGAAATTTCACTCTGAAAAACTCTCACACAAACTACCCAGGGTCAGACCATTGACTGTGATACAATCCAACTCACACTCCCCAGGGTCAGACAATTCACTGAGAAAAACTCCTCTACCACACTCCCCACGGTCAGGTCATTCATTGAGAAAAACACCTCTGCCACACTCCCCAGGGTCAGACCATTTACTGTGAGACAATCTCTACCACACTCCCCACGGTCTGATCATTTACTGTGAAACACTCTCTACCACACACCGCAGGGTCAGAATTTTCACTGTGAGACACCACTCACCCTCACTCCCCAGGGTCAGACCAATAACTGTGAGACACTCTCTACCACACTCCGCAGCGTCAGACGATTCACTGTAAAAAACACACTCTACCACACTCCCCAGGGTCAGACCATTCACCGTTAAACACTCCTCACCCACAATGCCAAGAGTCTGACCATTCAGTCTGAAACACTCTCTACCACATTCCCCAGGGTCAGACCATTAACGGTGAAACACTCCCACCCACACTCTCCAGCGTCAGACCATTTACTGAGAAAAACTCATCTACCACACTCCCCACTGTGAGACCATTTACTGTGAGACACTCTCTGCCATCCTCCCCAAGGTCAGAACATTCACTGTGAAAAACTCCTCACACACACTCGCCAGCGTCAGACTACTTACTGTGAGACAATCTCTACCACAATCGCCACGGTCAGACTATTTACTGTGAAACACTCTCTACCACACACCGCAGGGTCAGGCCTTTCACGGTGACAACCTCTCACCCAGACACCCCAGGGTCCGTCCATTCAATCTGAAACACTCCCACCTACAATCTTCAGCGTCAGACCACTTACTGTGAAAAACTCATCTACCACACTCCCCACTGTCAGACCATTTACTGTGAGACACTCTCTGCCACTATCCCCAGGGTCAGAACATTCACTGTGAAAAACTCCTCACCTACACTCCCCAGGGTCAGACCATTTCACTGTGAAACGCTCTCTACCACACTCCGAAGCGATAGACCATTCACTGTGAAAAACACATCTATGACACTCCCTAGGGTCAGACCATTTACTCTGAAACACTCTCTGCCACACTCCCCAGGGTCAAGCCTTTCACGGTGACAACCTCTCGCCCAGACACCCCAGGGTCCGACCATTCACTGTGAAACACTCCTCACCCACACTCCTGAGGGTCAGACAATTCACTATGAAACACTCGTCTACCACACTCCCCAGGGTCAGACCATTCACTGTGAAACCCTCTCTACATCACTCCCAAGGTCAGACCATTAACTGTAAAACATTCCTCATCCACACTCCTCAGGGTCAGTCCATTCACTGTGAAACACTCTCTACCTCACTCCCAGTGTCAGACCATTCACTGAAAAACAGTGCTTACCCACACTCCCCAGGTTCAGACCACTCACTGTGAGACACTCCCTACCATACTCCCCAGGGTCAGACGTTACACAGTGAATCACTCTCTACCACATTACCCAGGGTCAAACCATTCACATTTAAACAATCTCTTGCCACACTCCCCAGGGTCTGACAATTCACTGTGAAAAACTCCTCACCCAAACTCCCCAGGGTCAGACCATTCACTGTGAAACACTCTCTGCCACACTCCCCAGGGTCAGACCATTCACTGTGACAACCTCTCATCCGACCATTCACTGTGAAACACTCTCTACCACACTCCCCAGGGTCAGACCATTAACTGTGAAAAACACATCTAAAACACTACCCAGGGTCAGACCATTCACTGTGAAACACTCTCTACCACACTCCCCAGGGTCAGACCATTAACTCTGAAAAACACAACTAAAACACTACCCAGGGTCAGACCATTTACTGTGAAACAATCTCTACCACACGCCCCAGGGTCAGACCATTCACTGTCATACAACCTCTACCACACTTCCCTGGGTCAGACCATTCACTGTTAAACACTCTCACCCACACTCCCCAGGGTCAGACGTTACACTGAGAATCACTCTCTACCACATTATCCAGGGTCAGACCATTCACTTTTAAACAATCTCTTCCCCACTCCCCTGGGTCAGACCATTGACTCTGAAACAATCTCCACCATACTCCCCAGGGTCAGACCATTTACTGTGAAACACTCGCTACCACAGTCCCAGGGTAAGGCCATTCACGGTGAAAAACACTCACACACACAACCCAGGGTCCGACCATTCACGGTGAATCACTCTCTATCACATTCCCCAGGGTCAGGCCATTCACTGTAAAACACCCTCTACCACACTCTGCAGCGTCAGACCAGTCACTGTGAAAAACACATCTACCACACTCCCCAGGCTCAGACCACTTAATGTGAGACAATCTCTCTCACACTCCCCAGGGTCAGACCATTTACTATGAATCACTCTCTGCCACCCTCCCCATGGTCAGGCCATTCAAGATGAAAAACTCTCACCCACACACCCCAGGGTCCGACCATTCACTGTGAAACACTCCTCACCCACACTCCCCAGGGTCAGGCCATTCACTGTGAAAAAATCTCTACCACACTCCCCAGGGTCATTCCATACACTGTGACACAATCTCACCCACTCTTCCCACGGTCCGAAATTTCACTCTGAAAAACTCTCACACAAACTACCCAGGGTCAGGCCATTGACTGTGATACAATCCAACTTACACTCCCCAGGGTCAGACAATTCACTGAGAAAAACTCCTCTACCACACTCCCCAGGGTCAGACCATTTACTGTGAAACAATCTCTACCACATTCCCCAGGGTCAGACCATTTACTGTGAAACAATCTCTACCACACTCCCCAGGGTCAGACCATTTACTGTGAAACACTCCATGAAACATTCCCCAGGGTCAGACCATTTACTGTGAGACAATCTCTACCACACTCCGCAGGGTCAGAATTTTCACTGTGAAACACCCCTCACCCTCACTCCCCATGGTCAGAGGATTGTCTGTGAAACACTCTCTACCACACTCCACAGCGTCATACCATTCTCTGTGAAAAACACATCTACAACACTCCCCAGGGTCAGACCATTTACTGTGAGACAATCTCTACCACACTCCTCAGGGTCAGACCATTTACTGTGAAACACTCTCTGCCACACCCCGCAGGGTCAGGCCATTCACGGTGAAAATCTCTCACCCACAGACCCCAGGGTCCGACCATTCACTCTGAAACACTCCTCACCCACACATCCCAGGGTCCAACGATTCACTGTGAAACACTCCTCACCCACACACCCCAGGGTCCGACCATTCACTGTAAAACACTCCCACCCACAATCTTCAGCGTCAGACCACTTACTGTGAAAAACTCATCTACCACACTCCCCACTGTCAGACCATTTACTGTGAGACACTCTCTGCCACCATCCCCAGGGTCAGAACATTCACTGTGAGACACTCCCTACCATACTCCCCAGGATCAGACGTTACACTGTGAATCACTCTCCACCACATTACCCAGGGTCAGACCATTCACCTTTAAACATTCTCTTACCACACTCCCCAGTGTCCGACCATTCACTGTGAAACACTCCTCACCCACACTCCCCAGGGTCAGACCATGCACTGTGAAGCAGTCCTCACCCACACTCCCCAGGGTCAGACCATTCAATGTGATACAATCTCACCCACACTTCCCACGGTCAGACATTTCACTTTGAAAAACTCTCACACAAACTACTCAGAGTCAGACCATTCACTGTGATACAATCCAACACATACTCCCCACGGTCAGATCATTCACTGAGAAAAACACATCTACCACACTCCCCAGGGTCAGACCATTTACTGTGAAACACTCTCTACCACACTCCACAGGGTCAGAATTTTCACTGTGAAACACCCCTCACCCTCACTCCCCAGGGTCAGAGCATTGTCTGTGAAACACTCTCTACCACACTCCCCAGGGTCAGACCATTAACTGTGAGACGCCCTCTACCACACTCCACAGCGTCAGACCATTCACTGTGAAAAACACATCTAAAACACTCCCCAGGGTCAGACCATTTACTGTGAGGCAATCTCTACCACACCTCCCAGGGTCAGGCCATTCACGGTGAAAATCTCTCACCCACAGATCCCAGGGTCTGACCATTCACTGTGAAACACTCCTCACCCACACTCCCCAGGGTCCAACCATTCACTGTGAAACACTCCTCACCCACACACCCCAGGGTCCGACCATTCCATTCACTGGGAAACACTCCTACCCACAATCTTCATCGTCAGACCACTTACTGTGAAAAACTCATCTACCACACTCCTCAGGGTCAGACAATTTACTGTGAGACAATCTCTACCACCATCCCCAGGGTCAGAACGTTCACTGTGAAAAACTCCTCACCCACATTCCCCAGGGTCAGACCATTCACTGTGAAACACTCTCTACCACACTCCTCAGGGTCAGGCCACTCACTGTGAAAAACTCTCTACCACACTCCCCAGGGTCAGACCATACACTGTGATACAATCTCACCCACACTTCCCACGGTCCGAAATTTCACTCTGAAAAACTCTCACACAAACTACTAAGAGTCAGGCCATTCACTGTGATACAATCCAACTCACACTCCCCAGAGTCAGACAATTCACTGAGAAAAACACATCTACCACACTCCCCAGGGTCAGACCATTTACTGTGAGACAATCTCTACCACACTCCCAGGGTCAGACTATTTACTGTGAAACACTCTCTACCAAACACCGCAGGGTCAGGCCTTTCACGGTGAAAATCTCTCACCCACAGATCCCAGGGTCTGACCATTCACTGTGAAACACTCCTCACCCACACTCCCCAGGGTCCAACCATTCACTGTGAAACACTCCTCACCCACACACCCCAGGGTCCGACCATTCCATTCACTGGGAAACACTCCTACCCACAATCTTCATCGTCAGACCACTTACTGTGAAAAACTCATCTACCACACTCCCCAGGGTCAGACCATTTACTGTGAGACAATCTCTACCACACTCCCCAGGGTCAGACTATTTACTGTGAAACACTCTCTACCAAACACCGCAGGGTCAGGCCTTTCACGGTGACAACCTCTCACCCAGACACCCCAGGGTCCGACCATTCAATCTGAAACACTCCCACCTACAATCTTCAGCGTCAGACCACTTACTGTGAAAAACTCATCTACCACACTCCCCACTGTCAGACCATTTACTGTGAGACACTCTCTGCCACTATCCCCAGGGTCAGAACATTCACTGTGAAAAACTCCTCACCTACACTCCCCAGGGTCAGACCATTCGCTGTGAAAAACTCCTCACCCACACTCCCCAGGGTCCGACCATTCACTGTGAAACACTCTCTACCACACTCCAAAGCGATAGACCATTCACTGTGAATAACACATCTACGACACTCCCTAGGGTCAGACCATTTACTCTGAAACACTCTCTGCCACACACCGCAGGGTCAAGCCTTTCACGGTGACAACCTCTCGCCCAGACACCCCAGGGTCCGACCATTCACTGTGAAACACTCCTCACCCACACTCCTGAGGGTCAGACAATTCACTGTGAAACACTCGTCTACCACACTCCCCAGGGTCAGGCCATTCACTCTGAAATACTCTCTACCACACTCCCCAGGGTCAGTCCATTCACTGTGAAACACTCTCTACCTCACTCCCAGTGTCAGACCATTCACTGAAAAAACAGTGTTTACCCACACTCCCCAGGTTCAGACGACTCACTGTGAGACACTCCCTACCATACTCCCCAGGGTCAGACGTTACACAGTGAATCACTCTCTACCACATTACCCAGAGTCAAACCATTCACATTTAAACAATCTCTTACCACACTCCCCAGGGTCCGACAATTCGCTGTGAAAAACTCCTCACCCAAACTCCCCAGGGTCAGACCATTCACTGTGAAACACTCTCTGCCACACTCCCCAGGGTCCCGCCTTTCACTGTGACAACCTCTCATCCGACTATTCACTGTGAAACGCTCCTCACCCATACTCCTCAGAGTCAGACAATTCACAGTGAAACATTCGTCTACCACACGCCCAGGGTCAGACAATTTACTGTGAGACAATCTCTACCACACTCCTCAGGGTCAGACCATTCACTGTGAAACACTCTCTACAACACACCCCAGGGTCAGACCATTTACTGTGAAACACACTCTACCACACTCCCCAGGGTCAGACCATTCACCGTTAAACACTCCTCACCCACAATCCCCAGAGTCTGACCATTCAGTGTGAAACACTCTC